>NC_141995.1:5074016-5234016 GCF_049901715.1 Pseudonaja textilis
CCCAGTTGCCGCCACCTCGCTGGAAACCTAAGCAGCTGCTGGAAAGGAGCAACAGGACCAGTTTAGACCAACCCTTCATCCAGAACAGCAGCTGCACGTCACAATAAGCCGCCGTTGGCTCCGTCTCCTCCCGCCGAGTGAGATTTTAACTTTGCCATTCCGGGAGTCCAACTTTGCTGGAAACTGACCTCAGCTGAGCTCAAAAACCCTCTTGAAATCCTTCCCTTGGCCAAGCCCAACTCCATGGTGAAATCTTCATTTAATCCAGGCCACTTTGGGGAGAGAAGACAAGCCACGATTCTCCCTGGCAAGCCAACATTGCTTTGGTCCTCTTCTGAAGATGGGTTACTTTTCTTGGAGGTTTATCTTTTTCTTCTTCTTCTTCTTCTTCTTCTTCTTCTTCTTCTTCTTCTTCTTCTTCTTCTTCTTCTTCTTCTTCTTCTTCTTCTTCTTCTTCTTCTTCTTCTTCTTCTTCTTCTTCTTCTCCTCCTCCTCCTCTTCCTCCTCTTCCTCCTCCTCCTCCTTCTCCTCCTTCTTCTTCTTCTTGGGTTTCTCATCTTGTCCTCTTGAAGACCCAATTCTATATGCCCCCCCCCAACCTTCACGCCGGAGAAGAGGCTGCGTCTTTAGACCTCCTGCTTCCAAGTCCTCCCGTTGCCGACAAAGCCGAGAACTGGCTGGGTTGAGACCAGCATACCACCGCCGGAGCGGGAGAGCATCTTCCACGCCCTGCCTTGAAGCTAGCTGTCTGGGACTGGGTTTTTTGAGTTGGAGGACCTCACTTCCCCCAAAGGTGGCTCTTGGTGGAACCCACCATTGATGGTCGAAGCCAAGATTGGCAGCTTCTCCATCCAGGCCTTCCAGCCTGCACCCACCTTTGTTCTGGTCCTGAAACGACAACGCCGCACAGCCATGAACGAGACAAAGACGGTGACAATGAAGACGCCCATCCTATCCGCTCCGGCCATCCCTTCCTTGGGATTCAACTTGTCAAGGGCTACCTTGGTGTGAAGGCTGCCACCTATCCTCTCTCTCTCGTGCCTCAACCAGACCTCCTTCACCAGGGAGTCTCTGCTCCTTCCCACCCACTCGGTGGAGGCGGTGCTAGAAGAATATTTGGGTCACTCAGCACCCCTTGGCAGCATCTGCAAGGACAACCCCCTCTCCAGCCCCCTTTCTGTTTCCGTACCCTCCTAAGCCCTCTTCCGTCTGTGCAAAGCTGGAGATTTACGGCAATCACCCAGGACTCGAACCCTCCCCGTTGATATGGCCAAGAGCCGGTCCATAGAACGTTCACATCAAGTGGGCAGGCACACATACACACACACACATGTACACACACACACACACACATACACACCCTGGTCGCTCTCTCGGAGATAGCATTTTATTCTTACGGCCTGCCATTGCAACCTCTGAAGCCGCTCCGCAAAAGCAAAATAAAATCTTTCGAGCCAGGTTGACTTTTTGAATAGCCTTGTATCAGAGGTGGTATTCGGACCGGTTCGGACCGGTTCTCGAGAACCGGTAATGGAAATTTTGAGTGGTCCTTTTTTATTTTTACATTTATATCTTTTATTTTATGTGTGTGTGTATGTATGTATATATAATTTTTACATACATGTCACTTTTATCCTTACAATTTATATTGACTGTTTCCTAGTATGATTTGATTGCTTATTTGTACCCTACAACTATCATTAAATGTTTTACCTGATGATTCTTGACTCTTGATGAATGTATCTTTTCTTTTATGTGCACTGAGAGCATCTGCACCAAAGACAAATTCCTTATGTATCCAATCACACTTGGCCAATAAAGAATTCTATTCTATTCTATTCTATTCTATTCTATTCTATTCTATTCTATTCTATTCTATTTTTTTCTATTCTATTCCATTCCTAACTCTTGATGAGTGTCTCTTTTCTTTTTATGTACAATGAGAACATTTGCACCAAGACAAATTCCTTGTGTGTCCAATCACGCTTGGCCAATAAAGAATTCATTCATTCACTCACTCATTCATTTATTCACAAGTGCAGGGATTTACTTAACAACTGTGACAAGGTAAAGTCCTAAAGCCCACTTAACAAACATCTCACTTAACCACAGAAACTTTTGGGTTCAATCGTGATCGTCTGTTGAGGATTACCTGCAAAAGAGGCCAAATTGGATCTCAGAGAGACAGGATGCAGGAAACAACCTTTAAAATCTGCCTCCCGCAATTTGAGCAACATTTTCTTATTGTTCACTTTAAAAAGGGTGGAATTTCTTTTAAGCATCCTCTTTCAGCCTCTCTGTGCAGCCAAAATGGAAGGAAACCTCCACCCTTGTAAAGAGGAGGCAATTCCAGGGAATTCGATGGCTTATCCTTCTGCAAAAATTTAGAAAGCCAGGCCTTTTGGTTTTTAAGGCCATTTATCAAGAATATTTCTCCGCTCCAGTGCACCAGGGATGTGTGTGTGCATGTGTGTGTGTGTACACACACACACACACACATAAAATAGGGTTCCCAGATGAGATGTTTCCAGCTAGGACTAAATTTATTCCACAAGGTTTTGGCTCTGAAACGCCCAGAGATGAAAAACGGCAAAGATGATACGAGGTTTGGAGGTATATCCTATGAGCTGAAAACCAAAGAGGCCAAAAAAGAAAAGAAAAAGAAAATGAGAAAATGCAGAAATAAAACCCAAAAAAGAGGAAGAGGCATAGTTGATAAAAAAAAGATCAGAAGACGGAAAGAGACAGACTGGAGCTTCTGCAGGGGGACGACAGGATTCTCCGAGGTGAACTGTTGATCGTGTATGGAGAGCAGATCAGAAGAAGAGAGTTTGAAGGGACTTTGGAGGTCTTCTAGTCCAACCCCCTGCTCAAGCAGGAAACTCTACGCCATTTCAGACAGACAGCTATCCAACCTTTTCTTTAAAAGCCTCCAAGGATGGAGCATCCACAACTTCTGGTCTCCAGCTGTTCCACTGGTTAATTGTCCTCACTGTTAGGAAGTATCTCCTTAGCTCCTTGGTTAGTTTCCATCCGTTGCTGCTTGTCCTGCCCGAATAGGTTGTCCCTGCCCTCTATTCAGATTTGACAGGGACTTTCATGTATTTTCATGAGTTTAGTTTAAAAAGCGGGTTTAGGGAAGGTTTGTGGTAATGCTGGTTAGGAAAGCTGCCGTGAGGAGCTTTTATCTTTAATAAAATAGCTTTCTCTTTTATCTTTCCTCTATCTCTATCTCTATCTCTAGGCGGCATTCTAGTAAAACCCACGGTCTTCTGCCAAAAATGAAAGCCATTTGTCCCTCCCCAAAAAGTGAGAGAGAGAGAGAGAGAAAGAAAGAAAAGAAAAAGAACAAAAAGGAAAGAGAAAGAAAGAGAAAAAGAGAGAAAAGGAAAGAAAGAGGGAGGGAAGAAGGAAGGAATGAAAAGAAATAAAAAGAGAAAGGAAGAAAGGTAAGAAAATAAAGAAATAAAAAGAAAGGAAGGAAGGAGAGGAAAGAAAAGAGACACAGAGAAAAGGAAAGGAAACGAGAAGGGAAGAGGAAAAGAGAAAGGAGAAAGGAGAATGGAGAGGAAGGGAGAGGAGAGGAGAGAAAGGAAAGAAAAGGAAAAAGAAAGGAAGAAAGGTAAGAAAATAAAGAAATAAAAAGAAAGGAAGGAAGGAGAGGAAAGGAAGAAAAGAGACACAGAGAAAAGGAAAGGAAACGAGAAGGGAAGAGGAAAGGAGAAAAGAGAAAGGAGAATGGAGAGGAAGGGAGAGGAGAGGAAAGGAAAAGGGAAAAGAGAAGGGAAGGGAAGGAGCCTGACAGGGGTGGGGAGGTAGAACTTTCCCACCACCCTACACGGACGATGGAAAAGACGTGGAAAGAGGGATTTTCCTCCCTGGGGAGCAGATCTGGTCTAAGGCATCCTTCCTTGCAACGGTTGGTGGGTCAGCCTACTCGGAGGACTTTCCTGGACTTTTGGTGCTGGGAGAACCCAGGCCAGGGTGGAAAAGGGAACAGCTGGAGACAGAGGTGGCTTCAGGCTTCAGGATGGGACCCTGGATCTCATTTTCTGGCCTCCAAGACCCTAAATGGCCCCTAGGATGGCAAGGACAATACCTGGCAGGAGAGCAGAGCACACACACACACACACACACCCTGCCAACCCTCAGGAGAATGCCAGGACTCACCTGAGTTTCTTCCGCTGCTCATCACCTTCCTCAGAGCTGGACTGGGGCTTGGAGGGGGGATGGACGGCGCTTGGCTCTCCCCCTCCTGGAGGCACACACCCCCGCCCCCGCCCTCCAGAGCCTAGACTGGCTGGTGCCAAAGGCGCCAGGGAGTTAATGAAGTGGAGAATGTGATGGCAACTGGGCGGCTGGACTCACCCCCCACAGGTCTCCCAAAGCCAGGCTGCCTTTGACCCCTGCCTGGCCACGGCTCCCCTGTGCCAAGGAGGGGTGTGTGTGGCATCTCTGGAAGCAGCAGAGAAACCTCATGAAGAGAGCGAGAAAGGATGTCTGTCTGTCTGTCGCTCTCGCTCTCTCTGTCACGCTCTCTCTCTCTCTCTGTATGTCTCTTCTCTCTCTGTGTATGTATGTATGCGTGTCTCTCTCTGTCTCTGTGTCTGTCTCTCTTTGTCTCTGTCTCTCTCTTTCTATATATGTGTGTGTCTCTCTCTGTCTGTCTGTTTATCTGTCAGTCTCTTTCCCTCTGTCTCTGTCTCTTTGTGTCTCTCGGTCTCTGTCTCTCTCTCTGTATGTGTGTGTGTGTCTCTATGTCTGTCTGTTTGTCTGTCTGTCTCTTTCCCTCTGTCTCTGTCTCTGTCTCTCTCTGGCTATGGCTCTCTCTCTCTCTCTGTGCGTCTCTATCTGTCTCTGTCTCTCTGTATGTGTGTGTGTCTGTCTGTCTTTCTATTTGTCTGTCTCTAACTCTGTCTGGCCATGGCTCTCTCTCTGTGTGTGTCTCTGTCTGTCTCTCTTTCTCTCTCTGTCTCTCTCTTTGTCTCTTTCTGGCTATGGCTCTGTCTCTCTCTCTCTCTCTCTCTATCTATCTATCTATCTGTCTCTGTCTCTCTGTGTGTGTCTGTCTGTCTGTCTGTCTCTCTTTGTCTCTGTCTCTCTCTGGTTATGGCTCTCTCTTTCTGTGTGTGTCTCTCTCTGTCTCTCTGTATGTGTGTGTGTGTCTCTGTCTGTCTATCTGTCTGTCTCTCTTCATCTCTGTGCCTCTGTCTGTCTCTGTCTCTGTCTCTCTCTCTCTCTCTGTGTCTATCTGCCTCTGTATCTATCTATCTATCTATCTATCTATCTATCTATCTATCTATCTATCTATTTTCTTATCTATCTATCTATCCATCCATCCATCCATCCATCCATCCATCCATCCATCCATCCATCCGATATATTATTATCATATATATTAGGACCTCCAGGACCTCCTAACTCCAAGCAAAAACCCCTAGAGAATAAGGCAAATAATAAAGTGAGGGATGGAAAGGAAGACAAACTCAAACACCATACAGGAGACATGGGAAACATACCCAGAGTCAGGCATAAATATCTCAAGGGCCTATATACAAATGCGCAAAGTCCGTGGAACAAACAGGGTGAAGTTGACCTATTAATACAAGAAGGTAGATACGACATGGTTGGAATAACAGAAACTTGGTGGGACCAAACCCACAACTGGAACATATTGATAGAAGGATACAAAGTCTTAAAAAAAAACCAAAAAACCAGACCCCATAAAAGATGAGGTGGAGTTGCACTGTACGTAAAGGACCACTATATTGCTACGGAAATGCATGAAACCAAAGACGAAAACCTCCTAGAATGCAGAAGGGTCAATATCAAAGAAAATGGTTAGATAACAAAGTACAGTAATGAAATACGTAGATTTCTAGAAAATAATAAATATATAAAGATGTATTTTTTAAATATATTATAACTACAAAGTGATTTTAGGATAGATTTGGGATGATAATATGAACTGTTATATAATAAATCAAGTAAATTATTAGCTATCTTGTAAAACATGAATGGAAAGAAAAGTATAGTCAAATGATTGATTCATAATGATACTGAGGTATTTAGTTTTTGATTGACAATATGAGATTATATGTAATGTCATTGTAATTGAAGACTTCGAAATGGAAGCACAAAATTATTTGTAAACCAACCGGCACACTGTACGTACACCTATGGAAGATAGCTTGATGTTTTTATGTTGTTTGTTTATGTTTGTTTTTAAAAACCAATAATTTTTTTAAAAAAAAATATCAAAGAAAAAAAAAGAATGATATAGCCATAGGTGTATATTATAAGCCACCCAATCAAGCAGAAAACATAGAAATCCTTTTTGCCAGCCAACTAACAAACATAGGCAGGAAACACACAACAATAGTAATAGTTATCATCTAATTAAAAATTGTTTTTTTTAAAAAAGAAGTCCAGCAGATGGGTTGTATGGGCTATTAGTCCCTCCAGATTGGGATGGGGGGGCGTTAGGTCTGAAACCGCCCCCCTCCAAGATTAGTGCTGGGGTCCCCAGACCTGGCCAGTCTTGGGGGGTACAAAGGTGTCTCCACAACCACCTGAAACCTGCAGGAACCTCTCCCTTTGGGGGAGGGGGACACACACACACGCTGCCCCCCCTTCCTCTCTTCCCGGACAGGGCCATCCCCAGCAGCCCTCCCACCCGCCCCGCCTTGGTGATTCCGGAGAAATCGCTTCACCTGCCGGACACCTGCCTTCTCCGACTGAAGCGGCGGCAGGAGGCGGGTCGTGAAGGACACGTGTCTCGGAGGAAGCGGGGCGGAGCGGGGCTGGAAACACGTGTCTGCCTGACAGTTCCTGCCCTGCCAGTCCCCGCCGCCGGAGGGCTGGCCGGGCAGGAGCTGTAGGAGGCGGCTGGAAAGAAGGAAGGAAGGACGGACGGGCGGGCGGGCGCGCAGGCGGAGCTCCATGGCTGCGGTCTTCGGCGGTGTGGAAGGGTGAGCCGGCCGGCCCCGCCGGGAGAGGAGCCGGGGAGGGGTGGGGAGGCTTCAAGCCGCTCCGAGCGCTTGGCTCGCCTTCCCCGCCTCACCTGGCGCCCAGGTGAGGCGCCAGGTGAGGCGGGGAAGGCGAGCCAAGCGGCTGGGGGGTGGGTGGGGGGGAGCTGCGCCCGCCCCAGATCGGGAGGGGGATTCGGCGGAGAGGAGGGGGCTTGGCTTGGAGTCGCCCACCCCCCGCCCAATTGGGGTGGCCGGACTCCAGGTATTGGGTGGTTCAAGCGGGGGCGAGGGGGGTCTTCTCTGGATCCCCGCTTTGGAGGGGCTCCGAGGACCCTTTTTAAAGTTGCGGGGGCCTTGGAGGGACCCCTTTGGGTATTGCAACTTTGCAACAAACGCTTCCCCCTCCCCTCAAACCCCTCGCCCGGTTTTCTCATCGCTGGCCTCCTGCGAGAAAGCAGGTGTGAATTGACCAGGGGAGGGGAGGCAGATGGGGGGCGGTGGGGGTCGGAGCTCCTGCAATCTCTGGGCCCGTTAAAGTCTACCTGAGGCCAGCAGCCTTCCTTCCCCCCAGCCTGGCGCCCGCGGGCCCCCGGTTGCAAGATGCTACCCACCGGCTGAATTCCGCCTTCATTCGCAGCAGGCGGAGGAGGAGGAGGAGGTCGTGGTGGGTGACGTCATCGGGGCTGGAAGGCAAAACTTACTAGAGCAAGAAATTCTTTCAGAGGCGTTGCATCCCTCTTGCATTTAAATTATATATATATATATGAGAGAATTCTTTTATTCTTCACAGATGTTGCTCCTAAAAAAATGGCCTCCCTGCAATATTCTCGGGGTTGGCGTCGCTTGAGCTCCACCCCCCCCAAACAAGGAAAGAGCGACATTTCCCAGGTTGCAAAAGAGTTGATGTGGCTGTGCAGGGCTGCCGTGCGAGGAGGAGGAGGAGGAGGAGGAGAGGAAGAGGAGGAAGGAAGCGATGAAAAAGCAGGGCTGAGATCCGGGCTGGGCTGAAGGCTTTGCCTGGTTCTTGGCCGGCTTCTCATTGGAGGGAACGTTGGAAACCAAACCTAACTAAGCCGGCAGGATCGTGGCTTGCAAGCTGGAGAGAAACCAAGGAGCCTGTTTGGTGGGCTTAAAAACAGGGTTTCTCACAGTTTGGGGAAACTTGCAGAATGGAGGGGAGGGACTTCAACTCCCAGAATTCTCCAGGCAGCCAGTCAGGGTTGGTGGGCGTGGCCTGGGAAGTTCCCCACACCCGGATAAGCAGAGCTTGTAACCAAGATTAGACCAAGGACCCAACAACAATACCCAATCAAGGAACTATCCGCTCAGATGTACAATAACAACCCAGTCACGGAACTACTGAGAACGCTCCCACCAACACTGTGAAGGCAAGCCACTTGTGTACAAGCAGGTAGCAAACCCCATTATCTTGGAAGGCTGATGAGGTTCCCTAGTTGGGTCATGAAACGTCTGCAAGGAAGCAACCCAAGTTCAGGGTGCTCCAAGGACCGCACAGTCGTCGCTTCCTCTTCCTCTTCCTCTTCTTCCTCCTCTCCACACACCCCATTCCCTTCTAGCACTGAAGAAGTTCCCTAGTTGGGTCATGAAACGTCTGCCAGAAAATAACTGAGCTCAGAGGAGCACCAAGGACCCCTCAGTCTTCTTCCTTTCTCCTCCCCCTCCCCCTCCTCCCAAGACCACACTCCCTCCTAGCACTGATGATGTTCCCTAGTTGGGTCATGAAACGTCTGCAAGGAAACATCCAAGCTAAGAAAGCATCAAACACCCCACAGTTCAACCTTGGGCCACCAAGATCCCCCCCCGTGCCCCTATTTTCTATGTTTTTTTTCTATTTTGCCATGGAATTTTTACGTTACAGGTAGTCCTTGACTTAACAACAGTTTGTTTAGTAACCATTTGAAGTTACAACAGACTTGACAAAAAGTGATTTAGGACCGTTACCTTCCAAGAAACTATGCCTCCCAAGGCATCTGCTGTGTCCCTTTTTCCTGCTGGGGGCTCAGATTTACAGATTAACAGAATTGGAAGGGACCTTGTAGGTCATCTAGTCCAACCCCCCCCACTGCCTAAGCAGGAGACCCTACACCATTTCTGACATATAGCAGTCCAGTCTCTTCTTGAAGGCTTCCAGTGATGAAGCTCCTACAACTTCCAAGGGCAACTTCTGTTCCATGGGTTGATTGTTCTCCCAGTCAGAAAATTCTTCCTTTTTTTCCAGGTTGAATCTCTGCTTGTTCAGTTTCCATCCATTGTTCCTTGTCTGGCCTTTGGGTGCTTTGGAGAATAGCTTGACTCCCTCTACTTTGGGGCAACCCCTGAGATATCAGAACAGTGCTATCATGCTTCCCCCGGTCCTTCTCTTCATTAGACTAGACATGCCCAGCTCCTGTAACCATTCTTCATATGTTTTAGTCTCCTCATCATCCTGGTTGCTCTTCTCTGCACTCTTTCTAGAGTCTCAACATCTTTTTTATAATGTGGGGACCAAAACTGGATGCAGTACTCTAGGTGTGTGGTCTTACTAAGGCTTTACACAGAGTGGTATTAGTCCCTCCCTTGATCTCGATTGTATCCCTCTGTTCATGCAACTTATTGGCTTGTTTGGCTGCCACTGCACACAGCTGGCTCATAGTTAGCTGGTTGTCCACTCAGACTCCAAAAATCCCTCTCACAGCTGCCTCTTATCTGCTGGGTCTCCTGCCTGTTGGCCCTCCTCTCCCTGCCCACCGCCCCAGCGTCATTCTCACCTCAGCCATTACGGAGGGTCTCTTGCGCTGGAAGCTCCCTGTTTCTCGATCACCCCCCTTCTCTGATCAGAGACAGTGGATTAGATCAGTTTATAAGAGGCTGGAAACCGTTTATGGACTTTCTGCCTGTTCGCTAGGTGTTCAGGAGAGCCCCTAACTAAGATTCTGCACGGTTCAGAGAAACCCCCCGCCCCCCCCAAATCCCATTCCTGGCTGGCCCCGCCCACTCTGCCCCTCCCCTCCCAGGAGTCCCCCACACCGCCTGTTTCGGATCCAAGTAAGCGCAGGGTGCGCGTGGAGGCTCGGGGAGGGCGAAAAACGGGCCTCCCGGAAGTTCGGGAAGGCCGGAAATGGGCCTGTTTCTGGTTTCCAGGAGCCCAGGAAGGCCGTTTTCATCCTCCCGGAGGCTCGAGGAAAGCCTCAGGAGCCCGGGGAGGGTGAAAACACCCCCCCACACACACACACTGTGGTGCAGGAGGCCAACTAGGCCACGCCCACCATAGCCACGGCCACCCAGCAACCGGGTAGAGAACCTGTTGCTAACATTTTTTTGAAGCCTACCCCTAGCTACCTGTATTTGACACACACACACACACACACACACACAAACACAAGCTGGAAAGCAGAATCATCTCCTGTAGACCCTCAAGTGGCATTTTTCTTCCTCTGCAGGGGCGGAACCCGCTCCAAGGTGGTGCTGCTCTCTGAAGATGGCAAGATCCTGGCCGAGACCGAGGGGCCCTGCACCAACCATTGGGTGAGGATGTGTCCCTTCTCAGGGGGGGTGTGTAAGAAAGCAAAGGGAAAATGTGAGTAGGGGGAGCTGCTTGATCTGGCTTTCGTTCTATGCACGTCGGGGAAAAACCCAGCCCTATGGCAGTCTTCCTTGGGAAAATAATATTTAAATAGCATTAGCACTTATAGACGTATCTTCTGCTTCGCAGCGCTTTACAGCCCCCCTCTAAGCAGTTTACAGAGCCAGACTCTTGCCCCCAACAATCTGGGTCCTCATTTTACTGACCTCAGAAGGACGAAAAGTTGAGTCAACCTTGAGCTGGTCAGGATCGAACTGCTAGCAGATGGCAGAATTAGCCTGCAACTGCTGCATTCTAACCACTTTGCCACCATGGCTCTATGTCTGCCTGCCTGCCTGCCTAACTAACCTATTTATCTAATCCTAATCCTAATCCTAATCCTAATCCTAATCCTTATCTATCTATCTATCTATCTATCTATCTATCTATCTATCTATCTATCTATCTATCTATCTATCTATCTATCTATCACTAATCTTATATACCACTTCACAGTGCTTTCCAGCCCCTCTCTAAGGGGTTTTGTCAGCCTCTTGCCCCCAACAATCGGGGTCCTCATTTTACCAACCTCGTAAGAATGGAAAGCTGAGTCGACCTTGAGCCGTTCAGGATCGAACTCCTGGCTGTGGGCAGTCAGCCTGCCCTACTTCATTCTAAACGCTGTGCCACCATGGTTCTAAATCTGTCCTTGCCTACCTACCAACCTACCTACCTATCTGCCCAAATACATACATACTTAACTAATCTATCTAATCTATCATCTTGTCTATCCATAGCAATAGCCCTTAGATTTATATTCCGCTTTGCAGTGCTTTACAGCCCTCTCGACACCATTGACGGAGTCAGCCTCTTGCCCCCAATAACCTGGGCCCTCATTTTACTCACCTCAGAAGGATGGAAGGCTAAGTCAACCTGGAGCCTGGTGGGATTCGAACTGCCAAATTGCAGGCAGCCGGCAGTCAGCAGAAGTAGCTTGCAGTACTGCACTCTGACCACTGCGCCACCGAGGCTAAGCGCTAAGAGCTGACCAGAGCTGGCCTAAGATGGCCGCCTCCCCACCACCTGCCCCCCAGTCCAGAGCTGGCAGCTACCACCTCTGTTGGCTGTGCTTGGCAGGGCTGGGTTTTTATTGCCAGATGCAGCCTGGGCTTGAGGATGGGGGAGGCCGGAAGGAGATACCCCTCCCCCCGAAAATAGAGATGGCCGGTGGGGGGCTGGGGGGGGACGACCAGTGAGGGACGTTGATGTGAAGAAACCAAGCCTGTTATGATAACGGTGGGAATCCAGCAGGCAGAGGGAAGGCCAGTTATTTTTAC
The DNA here is from genome assembly GCF_049901715.1 of Pseudonaja textilis. Lineage (NCBI taxonomy): Eukaryota > Metazoa > Chordata > Lepidosauria > Squamata > Elapidae > Pseudonaja > Pseudonaja textilis. The sequence goes on from NC_141995.1 coordinate 5,085,887, forward strand.
AAGTTTTACTCAAGTGTGCAAGAAGGGGGTGTAAGTGCAAATTGAAAGAGGTGTCTCTTATTTTTCTCTGGGCGAGAAGCTGGTTGGCTCGGACACCTGCCTGGAACGGATTGAGGCCATGGTCCAAGATGCCAAAAGGAAGGCTGGGGGTGACCCACACACTCCTCTTCGATCGCTGGTGAGTCTCCTTGTGATGACCGGGGGCGGGGGAGGCGATACAAAATAAACACAGTCACAAAACCCTGGTGAAGCCCCTTTGATTCCTTCACTTTGCTTCCAAGCTCCAAATATCCTTGACGGAAGACAAGAAACTCCCACACAAATAGTTACAAGAAGGAGGGGAAAAAAGCAACACAAACCAGGCAAGATAAAGGCTGGAGGACGTCCACAGATAACAGAATATACACTGGGAAGGATGCCAAACTTAGAGAGGAACCATAAACTAGAGAGATTTCCACGCTTTGTTTCCAGCGCTTGTCTGTACGCATGTCCGTCCTCTTATCCAGTTCTCACAGCTGCAGCCCATGAAGGGGATCAAGGCCCTTTCCTCCCCCATAGACCACACCATTTACTTCTCTCCCTTATCCTCTCTTCCCTGCGTGCCCTAGGATGGAGAGGGGATGGGCCTGGGTCCTCCTCTGACTGCTCAGCCGGCCTCTGCCCTTCCCCAGCCTCCTCCACAACCTCCGGAGCCTCACTTCCACTCCCTGTCGGCTGTTCCTCCTCTCCCTCGGAGTCAGTCTCCACCAGGGGCATGACACTCCTGCCCCCTTTCCAGGAAAGCCGCCCCACCTCTTGTCAGGGTTATTAGACCAAGCCGGAGAGGCATGTTGTCTACAGCCCACGAAAGTGCTCGGTTGGAGAATGTGATTTATGACACACTGTGGGAGGAGAGGGGAAACACAGTCATAGTTGGGCAGTAAATTACGTGGAACAGAGTCGACTTCGCTTGGGAAAAGTGCCGCCGCGTTGCTCCTAATAAATCATTGGATTTCTTTTGAAACTTGGCTCGAAGCTCACGAATAAATTAGGGCGTCCGTTGGAACCCTGACACCCCGGTTGTCACTAGGCAGCTGCTCACGGGCATTAGGGAACTACCCAGGGCAGATGGGAGAAAGAAGGTAGGCATGTTGGCATCACCATGTCTGGGACAGGAGGTCGGGATGCAAGCCCACAATGTCACCAGCCAGTCAACATCTTGGTGTTGTCCCGGTTAGCTGTGATGCTGTTGGCCCAGGTAAGAGAATACCGTATTTCCCATGTATAAGCACCCTTTGTATAAGCCACCCCCAATTTTTGGACTGTGAAGTTTTGAAAAAAATATTTTATTAGAGAAACAAGTTATGAAGAAAGAAAATTTACAAAGAAACAAAATTCGACGTCTAGATCTACAACTTCGGTCATGACGCTGAAAGCGGTGCGGGCGACGCTAGCAATCTACGCATCGGAGCGAGAGTAGGAGCGAAGCATTCAGGCCGATGCCTAGCGTAGGCATTTCTATCGCGTACTCGCACTTCGTAATCGTATCATCACGTACAATTTTTACAAAAAGTATAGCATACTGCTGGAAAACCAGTTTATTCCTACTTTATTATTTTATGCATTTTTCACGTATAAAAAGTGTACCTGCTTTGTATATGCCACCCCTACTTTTTGGGCTTGAAAATTTTGGAAAAAAGGGTGGCTTATACATGAAATACGAGTAACAGTCTTGCAATCTGACTCCCTGCTCAAGCAGGAGACCCTTACAGAATCATAGAATGACAGAGTTGGAAGGGACCTTGGAGGTCTTCTAGTCTGACCCTTTGCTCAAGCAGAAGACCCTAATCCATTATGGACAAATGGCTGTCCAGTTCCTTCTTAAAAACCTCTATGGATGAAGCACCCAGAATTTTAGAAGGTAAAGTCGTTCCACTGAATTGTTCTCACTGTCAGGATAATTCCTCCTTAATTCCAGGTTGCTTCTCTCCTGGATTAGTTTCCATCCCTTGTTTCTTGTCCTGCCTTCTGGTGCTTTGGAGAATAGCTTGACTCCCTTTTCTTTGGAGCAGCCCCTGAGATATTGGAAGACTGCTATCATGTCACTCCTCGTCCTTCTTTTCATCAGACTAGACATTCCCAATTCCTGCCTCCGTTCTTCGTATGTTTTAGCCAAGAGTCTTCAAACTTGGCAAGTTTAAGACTTGTGGACTTCAACTCCCAGAATTCCTGAGCTAACATGACTGGAGGAGGAATTCTGGGAGTTGAAGTCCACAAGTCTTAAAGCTGTCAAGTTTGAAGACCCCTGGTCTATTATCTGTCTGTCTGTCTGTCTATCGTCTCCCCATCCACCCATCCATCATCTATCACAAGAGTCTTCAAACTTGGCAAGGTTAAGACCCCTGTCAAGTTTGAAGACCCCTGGTAATAGACCCCTGGTCTATTATCTGTCTGTCACCCACCCACGTCTGTCTATGGGAGACCCCCATCCACCCATCCATCATCTATCACAAGAGTCTTCAAACTTGGCAAGGTTAAGACTTGTGGACTTCAAGTCCCAAGATTCCTGAGCTAACATGACTGGAGGAGGAATTCTGGGAGTTGAGGTCCACAAGTCTTAAAGCTGTCAAGTTGGAAGACTACTGATCTATCATCTGTTTGTATGTTTGTCTATCGTCTCCCCATCCATCCATCCACCCACCCACCCACGTCTGTCTATCATCCATCCATCCATCCATCCATCCATCCATCCATCCATCTATCCATCCATCCATCCATCCATCCATCCATCCATCCATCCATCCATCCATCCATCCATCCCATCCATCCATCAACTGTCACAAGGTCTTCAGGCTTGGCAGCTTTAAGACTTGTGGACTTCAACTCCCAGAATTCCTGAGTTAAAATGACTGGAGGAGGAATTCTGGGAGTTGAAGTCCATAAATCTTAAAGCTGTCAAGTTTGAAGACCCCTGGTTTTAGCCTTCCCTTGGGTAGCAAGAGAAGTTGTCCAGGTTTGCTAGAGAGGCTCAGCCTCAGTTTGTGGTCATTGGGTGAAAGTGAAAGTAGGAATAGCTTCCTTCCTGAGCTTCCAGCCCCAGGAACCCAGGGAGTTGACTAGAAAAGAGTCAAGAGACTGCTCCATCCAGAGGTTCCAGATGTGGCGCCACAGCTCCTAGATACCCACCTAGGTGTAGTCCATGACCTCTGAAGGTCCCCAGGACAAGGGAAGTTAGGGGATGTCCTCCTGCTGCCTTCCGCCATGATTTTTCCCCTAATGCTGGTACACTTTGGGGCTGTCCCCTCCAGAATCTGGGTCGGGTTGTTGGGGGCCTGTCAAGTGGTGGCTGGGGGCTCACAGTGTGGCTGCCTGTTGACTGCAGGGCCTCTCCCTGAGTGGAGGGGAGCAGAAGGAAGCCATCCAGAAGCTCATTGAGGACATGAAGAGCCGCTTCCCACATCTGAGCAAGAGTTACTTCATCACGACCGATGCCATTGGGGCCATAGCTACTGCGACCAACACCGGTAAGCCTGCCCCTCCTTCCTTCCTTCCTTCCATCCGTCCCTCTCTTCCTTTCTTTCCTCCTCCTTTCCTTCCTTCCCTTCTTTCTATTCCTTCCTTCTCTCCCTCCCTCCTATTTCCTCCCTCCTTCCCTCCCTTCCTTCCTTCCTTCCTTCCTTCCTATTCCTTCCTTCCCTGCCTCTTTTCTCCCTCCTTATTCCTTCCCTCCCTTCTTATTCTTTCCCTTCCTATTCCTTCCTTCTCTCCCTCCCTCCTATTCCTTCCTTCCTATTCCTTCCTTCCCTCTTTTCTCCCTCCCTATTCCTCCCTCCTCCTATTCCTTCCCTCCCTTCCTATTCCTTCCCTCCCTCCCTATTCCTTCTTTCCTTCCTTCCTTCCTTCCATCCCCCTCTCTTCCTTTCTTCCTTCCTTCTTTCCTTCCTTCCTTCTTTCTATTCCTTCCGTCTCTCCTCCCTCCTATTTCCTCCCTCCTTCATCACTCCTATTCCTTCCTTCCTTCCTTCCTTCCTTCCTTCCTTCCTTCCTTCCTTCCTTCCTTCCTTCCTTCCTTCCTTCCTATTCCTTCCTATTCCTTCCTTCCCTGCCTCTTTTCTCCCTCCTTATTCCTTCCCTCCCTTCTTATTCTTTCCCTTCCTATTCCTTCCTTCTCTCCCTCCCTACCTTCCCTCCCTCCTATTCCTTCCTTCCTTCCTTCCTTCCTTCCTTCCTTCCTTCCTTCCTTCCTTCCTTCCTTCCTTCCTTCCTTCTCTCCTGCCCTACCTTCCCTCGCTTCCTATTCCTTCCTTCCCTCCCACTCTTCCCTCTTCCCTTCTTTCCCTCCTTCCTATCCCTCCTTCCTTCCTATGCCTTCCTTCCCTGCCTCTCTTCTCCCTCCCTATTCCTTCCTCTCTTTGTCCTATGCCTTCCTTCCCTCCCTATTCCTTCCTTCCATCCTCCCTGAGCTTGTTCGTTTATTTGCAGGTACTTCATAGCCCAATTAGTTCACATCATCAGTGCAAGGAACTGTGAGTTGCTCCCTGGTTAGATAACAATCGTTTGCCCGCCCAATTTGGCAGGGTTGTGGTTTTCTCTTCCATAGTTCCTTCATTCTGGTTTTCTGCTGGATTGTTTGTCCGGCGTTAATCCCTGCTTATCTGGCTTTCGGCTGCTTCTGGCCTTTTCGTTTCCTTCTTAGCTTTTTTGCATTGCCTCTTTTTAACAGTGTGTAAATGTGGCTTATTTTTACGTGTCTATCGATGGCCGATTGGCCCGAGTGCCAGGCTGTCAGGAATTCTCTAGCCACGTTTATTAAAATTTAGCTTGGTTTTAGGAGGAGCTCCCCGATTCTTGTGGAAAGTTGGGTTTTATTTTGATAGTGGAACACCGGGTTAGTGTCGGTTTGTTGGTTTTTTTCAACAGAATTGTTCCTCATTTCTCACTGTTGCTTCTGCTGGTGAGCTTATCCAGAAAGGATAGTGCAGGTAGTCCTCAATTTATGACCACAATGGAGCCCAAAATGTATGTTGCTAAGTGAGAAATTTGTTCAGTGAATTATGTCTCATTTTACGACCTTTCTTGCGACGGTTGCTAAATTGTCAATCCCTACCATTCTTCAATTAGGAACACGGCTACTAAAAGGGGGCCGAAATTACTTGAGCAGACAGTCCTTGACTTATGATGGTTTTGTTTAGTGACCATTTGAAGTTAAAACAGCACTTGAAAAAAAAGTTACGTAGGATCACGTTTCCCACTTACGACCGTCACGGTCTTCGCCATCTGACTCCCTTCGTGGTCATCCCTTTCGTCTCCAGGCGGTGTGGTGCTGATCTCAGGAACCGGCTCCAACTGCAAGCTCATCAATCCTGATGGGTCCCAGATCAGCTGTGGAGGATGGGGCCACATGATGGGAGATGAAGGATCAGGTGAGGAAATAACCGCTGGACCAGGATCTCCCCAACAGATACATCTGCAGTTTTGACTTTGGAAGATTTCAAGTCCTATCACTGACATGGCCAGATTGGCTGGGGTGTGTGTGTGTTGGGGAGAAACAACCTCTTGGACTTCTTCTTGGGAGATTCAGACCTTAACAGATGAACAGAGTTGGATGGGACCTTGCAGGTCATCTAGTCCAACCCCCCCGCCCAAGCAGGAGACCTTACACCATTTCTGACAGGTGGCAGTCCAGCCTCTTCTTGAAAGCCTCCAGGGATGAAGCTCCCACAACTTCTGAATAACAGAATAATAACAGAATAGGAAGAGACCTTGTAGGTCATCTAGTCCAACCCCCCCCCCACCCAAGCAGGGGACCTTACACCATTTCTGACAGGTGGCAGGCAGTCCAGTCTCTTCTTGAAAACCTCCAGGGATGAAGCTCCCACAACTTCTGAAGGTAACTTCTGTTCCATCGGTTGATTGTTCTCACCATGGTAAAATTCCTCCTTATTTCCAGGTTGAATCTCTCCTTGATTAATTTCCATCCATTATTCCTTGACTGGCCTTCAGGTGCTTTAGAAAATAGCTTGACCCCCTTCCTCCTCTCTGGGGCAGCCCCTCAAATATTGGGACACTGCTATCACGTCTTCCCTGTTCCTTGTCTTCACTAGACTAGCCAGGCCCAGTTCCTGCAACCGTTCATCGTATCTCCAGATCTTTGATCATCTTAGATAGATTAACAGAGTTGGAAGGGACCTTGTAGGACATCCAGTCCAACCCTGGCCCAAGGAGGAGACCCTATACCATTTCTGACAGATGGCAGTCCAGTCTCTTCTTGAATGCCTCCAGTGGTGAAGCTCCCACAACTTCTGAAGGCAACTTCTGTTCCATCGGTCGATCGTTCTCACCATGAAAACATTCTTCCTTATTTCCAGATTGAATCTCTCCCCATTCAGTTTCCATCCGTTATTCCTCGTCTGGCCTTCTGGCGCTTTAGAAAATAGCTTGACCCCCTTCCTCCTCTCTGTGGCAGCCCCTCAAATACTGGAAGATTGTTATCCTGTCTCCCCTGGTCCTTCTCTTCCCTAGACTAGCCAGGCCCAATTCCTGCACCCGTTCATTGCGCGCTCCAAGGTCTCTCTCAGCTCGGGTATTTTATTCCATTCTTCCTACCTGCACCAGTGAAGAGGGCCAATTCAAGGTAGCTTTCTATAAGGTTGCCCAGGATCTTGGACACCACATGAAGAGGCTAGTGATGTGCCACGGGTTAATGCACACTCCACATTTATCCCCTAACACAGGAGTGGGCCACTCTGCCAACTTTACAACTGGTGGAATTCAATTCCCAGAACTGGCTCAGGAATTCTGAGAGTTGAAGTCCACCGGTCGTAAAGTTAACATAGCTGGCCCTCCTTGCCTTAACAGAGCCTAGATCAATTTTACCGAGTTTTGCCACATGCTGAAAAAGGCGATGGAGCGATGCCCCTAGGCGGAGAAGTAACACCTTTGAGCCTCCAAGAACTGGCTACCAAGAACTGGCCTACCTTACCTAAGCATGTAGTATAGCAGCTTCCTCGGGAACCCAGCGCACTGGGTTTTACGTATTGCATGGATGGGCATGAAAGCAAAGTCCAGTCCACCGGCTGACCGTCTCTTTTGGTGTTCTGGCAGCTTATTGGATCGCCCACCGGGCAGTGAAGATGGTGTTTGACGGCTTGGACAACCTGGAGGTCCCACCACACGACATCAGCTACGTCAAACAGGCCATGTTTGACTACTTCCAGGTAAGCAGGGGGTCCACCCCCCCACCCCACCCCCTGCCCAAACCTGTTGTGATTCGCCGGCAGCTGGGTGCGGACGGCTGATGTCACGGAGAGCGAGGACTCAGATGAGGGGCCTGCATGTGATGCAGGGATGGGGCCGAGACCCTCAGGGAGTGGAAAGCTGCCTTTGGAGATTGCGGAGGCTGGCAGCTGTGAGGAAGAGGACCCCGAGGAGCCTGTGCCCAGTGCGTGCAGGGCTGCTGAAAGGAAAGAGCAGCTGCAGCAGCACGGGTGACTCCGGGAGTAAGGCTGCAAGGTGATGGCCGCTCCTTTAAGGGATAAAAGCCAGCCCTCGGAGGCGGGACTCTTTGCAGGAAGCAAAGACGTTCTTGCACTTCAAGCCTTGTGGAAGTTCGGATGATCCTGGTTTGTGTTTGGAGACTTTGGGGTTTTGATTATTTCCTTGCAATTTAATCCAGTGTTCTTGGCAGCCTTGCACAACGTTGGCAAGGCTTGTTCTTCTCTGGGACAATTAGTTTTTCATCGCGCTTTTACTGTGAATGAACGGAATTCACAGGGAAGCATTAAAAAGGTTTCGCTTTTATCTCTCTTTGGTGTTTGTTTGCTTCGAGTGAGGCTTTGGGTCAGAACAAAGCCAGACCTTCAATGTCCCCCCTCCTCTTCTGGTGGGGGACTTTTTGTCTGTGGGAAGGGGAAGGCGGGCCAGAGTTGTAGGTCCACTGAAGCAAGAAATCTCCCATTGGGAAAGCTATAGATACCCCAAGGGTGATGCTCTGGGGCTGGTGGGGAGGAATTCCTGGTAAGAAGAGCTCAAGTAAAGGTTGGAACTACCTCTTAACTCTTCTTCCGATTTCAGAGGAGATACACTCTGCAGTGGAGACACATCTGCAGGATTTCTGAGCGCCAAGCTTTAGAAGCTTCCGAGCATCTCTTGTTACGCTAGAGATGAAAATAATCTGCACCTTAATGCATAAGTCGATATTATGGTGATTGGTTGCACGGTCAGCCAGATATTCGGATGGGGTTTGGCATTTTTTATTCCTTCGTCATCCTTCCCAAGGGCCTGCGATAGGGAGGCGTTGGATGGGATTAGAGGTGTTGTGGCAGGATGTCAGCTCTTGCCAAATCAAGCTGCCTTTTGCAATTGACCGAGGGTGAATTTGTCAAGGCCGATGGTGTTCAAGTGATGTTCTAGTTGTTTTGGGATTGCATCCAAGGCACCGAGGACCCGACTTCGTGTGGGGGCTCACATTGCAGCCCTGGTCAAAAGGTCCCAGCAGAGATTAGACGACCTGAGACTTCTCAGGAAACAACAACTGAATGGAAAACTGCTGGTGAGCTTCTACCGTTGCACCATAGAGAGTATCTTAATTTACTGCACCTCTGTATGGTTTGCCAATTGCACAGGGGCAGATAGGACAGCGCTCCAGAGGGTTAACGTCATTGCCCAGAGGATCAATTGGTTGCCCTCTCCCCTCTTTGGAAGAGCTTTATAGCTCCCGCTGCCTTAAGAAAGTTCAAAACATCCTCAAAGATCCATCTCATCCTGGCACCCCTCTTTTTTTGAACTATTACCATCTGGCAGACGGTGCAGGATAATAAAAACAAGGACCAATAGGCTGAAAAACAGCTTCTATCCCAGGGCAGTAGCTCTTTATAGTGTAGTGTAGTGTTGGTGTGGTGTTGGGGGTTTCCGGTTCAATGTATGGAGGGTGAAGGATGTGTGTTTGTGTTTATTGTCATGATGTGCACTGAAGATGGTGTTTGATTTCGTTGTACGAGGTGCAATGACAATAAAGTAAACTAAACTAAACTATTAATACTGGTAACACCTTTTTCTTGCTTTTGCCACAGTCGTTCTATTTCTATTTTCAGGTCTCTGAATTTTGTTATCTTCTCCAGTTCTTTCTCTTCTCTTCTGCTGTCTCCAGCTACTGTCACGTCCGTTATCCAGAATTTTGTCTCTCTGATCAACCATTGTTAAATCTGGGTGTTATGTGGCAGGTGCCTGTCCGATTGACTTCTAAACTCCGAGACCAAATTAGCCTCCCTTCTTTTCTGTCATTATGTCTATTTTATGGTCCTACCAGTTCTTGCTTGCAGACAAGTGATCTTCCAATGCGCCATTGTTGCCACTTTTGTCAGGCTGTTGCTTCTAGTAAGTCCGTGGGATCTCCTTGCAGCAGCTAACTAGGTAGTCCAAATCATGTTTATTATACGGTGTTTGGGATTCGGATTGGCTTTGGGAAAAGGAAAAGGAGGAAAAAAAGGGGAAAAAAGAAAGAAGAGGAAGAAAGGAAGGAAAAGGAGAAAGTTTTCTGCATGTTTTCCGACAGGTTTCCGACCGAATGGGGCTCCTAACTCACCTCTACAGGACGTTTGAGAAGTCCAAGTTTGCAGGGTTCTGCCTGAAATTGGCTGAAGGTAGGTCTGCAGGTCGAAAGGATGGGTAACTTTAGGATGCCAGGAAAAAAAAACAAACTGCAAGGTCCCTGCTCAGCCTGATCCTTAATCAAGTTCTTGGATTATATTGAGCCAGCAGGAGGAAGTTTTCGCTTTCAGTATTGGGTGGTTGCAGTATTGGGGGATTCTGGGAGTTAAAGGGCACCCACCTTAAAGAATCCTGGCTGGGGGGGATCCTGGGAGTTGAAGTCCAAACCCTTAAAGCATCCTGGCTGAGGGATTCTGGGAGTTGAAGTCCACCCACCTTAAAGCATCCTGACTGGGGATTCTGGGAGTTGAAGTCCAAACCCTAAAGCTCTGCCTAGATTCTGGGAGTTAAGTCACCCTTAAAGCATCCTGGGATCTGGGTGAGTCATCTGGGAGTTGAATCCCTTAAAGCATCCTGGCTGAGGGATTCTGGGAGTTGAAGTCCACCCACCTTAAAGCATCCTGGCTGAGGGATTCTGGGAGTTGAAGTCCACCCACCTTAAAGCATCCTGACTGGGGGATTCTGGGAGTTGAAGTCCATCTTGGGTTGTCAAACTTGAGATAACACCAGTTAGGCTATCAAAAAGGAAAATCAAACGGGAGACGCCCAGGGTTGCAGACCCTGTTGTGAAGCTGTTCAGCTTCAAAAGTGGCCAGTTTGGCTGGCATACAGATACTCTGGCACAATCCTCAGCTAGGTTATTTTTACCCAAGTCGCATCTTGTAAGAAAGAACCTTCTGGGGGCGAGTGTATATATTGCACGCTGGTCAGGGAGGGGAAAATAAAAGGGTAAAACCGTTTCTCTGTCTGTTACATAGGTGCCAAGGCTGGGGACCCCCTGTGCCGCTACATTTTCCACAAGGCTGGAGAAGTCCTGGCCCGGCATATCGTGGCCGTTCTGCCTAAAATTGACCAGGTAACCTGGGGTGGACAGCAAGGAAAGGGAAGGATTGAGGGGCGGTTACTGCTCTTCTGACCTAAGCTTCCCAAGATCACGAAGCAGACTGCTCGTCCCGACAAAACCCCTTTTTATTTAGGTTAAGGTGAATTCCCCTCTAGCAAAATCCCGGCAGCCTTTCATGAGATTTCATAACTACAGACCATTTTGTATCAGGCTTGGAGAGTTGCCAGGCCGATACCTTCCAAACGCTACTCTGTAGCAGAAATTCCTCGGCAAGAAGTCGGGAACAGGTCTTCAACCTAATGAATTGAACTAATTGTCTCCTGCAGACCCCACTCCCCTTTTGCTCCTCTTTATTCCCTAATGGGAGGGGCCATTCACCGTTCACCTGTGCCCTTACTCCCCAGTCAACCCATGTCCCTTAACTGTTCCCTTCTCCTGGCAGCTCTGTGCTTGCACGCACTGGGAACAGGCTCCAGCTGCTCTTCTTCCCCAGGGATCTCCGACTCCGAAGGCAGATGATAACTGTCAGACGGCCCTGGCCCCATCTCTGCCTCCGATGCTGAGCACTCGTCAGTGCCTTTCCCAGACTCCAGGACGGGCCCACGTTCCTCCCCAACCTTCTCACTGTCTGAATCTGCCACCAGCTCCGCTGGCCACTGGCAGGCCACAACTACTTCCTTTCCTTAGTACACACACCCCAAAGTTAATTTTGGCTCATGAAGCAGCCATATTGATCCTGGGACATAACTGGGGGGAAAGTGAAGTTCAAGGGCCTCCCAAGGAGGAGGACAGAAGGGGATTCTCTTTTTACTGATCTGCATCCAAGCTGGCTTTTAGCAGGAAGCGTGTCCTTCTCTGGAGCCTTTGCCCCTAAGCCATTATGTGGTTTGGCACCTTGTATGAATCCAGCCAATGGTGGCTTATTGGATAAACCCTGGCGTAGGTAGGAACCACGGAAAACGACGTGTTGCATCTTACACATCGACCAAACAGGACAGATACAGACTCCCAACAGATAGTTAGGACTGCAGAACGAACCATCTCCACCAGCCTGCCTTTCACAGAGGATGTGTAGATCGGGCAGGTCAGAAGGAGAGCTGAGAAAATAACTATGGAGCCCTCACGTCCTGGACATAAACCGGGTCCACTCCTCCATTCAGAACGTCGCTATAGTGGTGTGTCTAGTGGCGTGCCAAAACAATTAGGCACAAAGGCAGTTTTTCCCCTCGTGCCTCATATCTAATCCTCAGAGTGCTAACACAGTGTTCCCCAAACTCGTGTGTATGTGTGTGTTGGAGGGAATGACTGGTGCTCGCCTGCCACTTCCACAGCCCGGTTCCAAACAGCTCACAGCCTAGTAGTAGACTGTGGCCCATTGGAGACCCCTAGTTGGGTGGGATTCAGCTGTTTCGGACTGGTTCGGGCGAACCGGATGTTAAATTTATACCTGATTTGCCAAACCGGTAGTTGAACCGACTGGCTGGCCCCTCCCCTGCCAGGAGACTCCACACGGCCCATTTTGGATGCAGGTAAGTGCAGGGTCCGTGTGGAGACTCTGGGAGGGTGCAAAACGGGCCTTCTGGAAACAGGCCTGTTTCTGGCTTCCCGAGGGCTTCCAGAGCCCGGGGGAGGCCATTTTCACCCTCCCAGAGGCCTGAGGGAAGCCTCCGGAGCCTGGGGAAGGCGAGAAATGGCCCTCTCAAAAGTTCCAGTAGGCCACGCCAACCACGGCCATGCCACGGCCAGCAAACCGGTTGCTGGGATCTTTGAATCCCAGCCCTGCCCCTAGTCTTAACATCTATGTGTATTTACCCCTATAGTAAGGCTGGAGTATTATTATTTATCCTTGTTATCTTCCCTATTATTATTTATCCTTCTTATCTTTACTATTATTGGTATGATTATTATTATTATTATAATCCTCTCTATTGCTTTGCAAGGACACGGAGTGCTTCTACACCAGAGACAATTCCTTGGGTGTCTGTCTAATCACACTGGGCCAATGGTGGGAAGAAAGGTCCTAAAATGAGGCAAAATTCAAGTAACCAGTGCCTTGCTCGGCGACATAAATTCTGGGCCCAATCCCGGTCATTAAGTCGAGGACTACCCATACCCTGGACAGAGGGGCCATCAAAGGCGACCCACAGATTCCCCACATCTTCTGATGCTTGTTTCCCTGCAGGCCTTACTCCAAGGGGATCTAGGATTGCCTGTTGTCTGTGTGGGATCTGTGTGGAAGAGCTGGGAGATGATGACGGAAGGTGAGGAATCTGCTTCCGTGTTGGCTGCCCCCAGAACAGGGGTCTCCAACCCCCACCGGCCACTTTAAGACTGTGGACTTCAACTCCCAGAATTCCCCAGCCAGCTTCTGGGAGCTGAAGTCCACCAGTCTTAAAAGTTGCTGGCTGGGGAATTCTGGGAGTTGGAAGTCCACCAGTCTTAAAAGTTGCTGGCTGGGGAATTCTGGGAGTTGAAGTCCACCAGTCTTAAAAGTTGCTGGCTGGGGAATTCTGGGAGTTGAAGTCCACCAGTCTTAAAAGTTGCTGGCTGGGGAATTCTGGGAGTTGAAGTCCACCAGTCTTGAAGTTGCTGGCTGGGAAATTCTGGGAGTTGAAGTCCACCAGTCTTAAAAGTTGCTGGCTGGGGAATTCTGGGAGCTGAAGTCCACCAGTCTTAAAAGTGGCCAAGATTGGAGACCCCTGCCCCAGTGAAAAGGAGGGCCAGTGCCAGCTTAAAAATCTTGGGCTGCCCAGGAAGTAGGCCAGTGATGGCGAACCTTTTTGTTGTGGTGTGCCGAAAGCTGGCACCCACAATGCAATGCGCCCTGCCCCTCCTGCACATGCACGGGCAACACCCCCTCTTACCTGCACTGCGCACGCACGCGCCTCCCAGTTGATTTTTGGCCCATTTGAAGCTTTTTTTTGACCTCCCAGAGGCTCAAGGGAACCTTCTGCAGCCTCGGGAGGCCGAAAAACGGGCCTTCCGGAAATACTTCCGGAGGGCCTCTGGAACCTGGGGGAGGAGGCTGTTTTCACCCTCCCAGGGGCTCATGGGAAGCCTCTGCAGCCTTTGGAGGCCGAAAAACAGGGCCATTTTGGCACTTCCGGTATTTACCGTAAGTGCTGAAATGGGCCTGTTTTTCAGGAGGCCGAAAAAAAGGCCTCAAACGGGCGGAAAAATCAGCTGGGAGGCCCACGCATGCGCAGTGCAGGTAAGTTTGGCTGGGGCTCTGCACACCACCCGTGGCACGCGTGCCATAGGTTCACCATCGCGGAAGTAGGCAATGCAGCAGGATAGCAGGTCTTCCCTTTTGGAAGCAGAGGGAGCTGGGACCCTGCTTGAGCTGTCCAAGGCAAGGAAAGGGATCTGGTGGGAAGGATCCACTGGCTCTCCTCACAGGATAGCAGTGCTCCAATATCTCAGGGGCTGCCCCAAAGAAGAGCGGGGACGACCTATTCTCCAAAAGCCCTGAACAGGCAGGATAAGCACCAACAGATGGAAGGAAACTGACCAAGGAGAGAAGCAACCTTCCAACTTGAGGAGAAATTTCCCGACAGAACAGTTTTATCAGTGGAACTGCCTGCCACCAGAAGTTGTGGTTGCTCCATCCCTGGAGGCTTTAAGAAGAGACCACTGGCTGGGAATGGTGTAGGCAGGGTCTCGTGCCTGAGCAGAGGCTTAGTTCAGACTAGATGACCTCCAAGGCCCCTCCCAACTCGATCGCTCTGTTCTTCTGTGCTTCCAGGATTCATCCAGGTCCTCAGCCAGGCGCACAGCAAGCGGCTCAACAGCGCTTTCTCCAAGCTCAGCCTGCTGAAGCTGAAGCAGTCTTCGGCCCTGGGCGGGGCCAGCCTGGGAGCCAAGCATATCGGCCAGGCCGTCCCTCTGGACTACAAAGCCAACGTGGACGTCTTCTACACACATTCTTTTGCCTAGAGATGGCAACTCCAACCCATCCTTAGCGATGGCGGCTTCAAAACGTGGAGACTCTCGGCTGCTGCTTTTGGAGGGGATCAGTTTATACGGGCAGGTCCCCGCACATGCACACACAGTGTTGTCGTTAAAAAAAAAATAGTAGTGTGGTCTCAGGTGGCAATACCACACATATAGCAGCGTGCCTGGATACAGGTAGCCTTAACGGTAGCAGGGGGTTAGATTAGAACAGGGGTCGCCAATCTTTTGGACCTCAGGGATCACCAAACTCTTACTTTTAAGTCCCACGGACCAGAGACCCTGGGAAAACACCCCCAAAAAGTCTGCAGGAAAATTCCACACCCCGTTTTCCTAATAATTGATCATTCTTGATTTGGGATTGCAGGATATCATCTCCAGCTCCGTTCTCAGGGGGAGAGAAAGGGAGAGACTTTTGGCTTCATGCAAGGAAAGCAGCAGAAGCCGCAGAAGTCTTTCTTTCTCTCCCCCAAACTCTGCCAGAAATGACTCTTTGTGAGACTTGTCGCACCGGCGCAGCCTCTTGGAGCAGGAGGCCTTGCAGGGTCCCAAAGACTCACTTCTGGCGGAATTTGGGGGAGAGAAAGAAAGACTTTTGCTGCTTTCCTTGCGTGCAGCCAAAAGCAGAAGAAAGAAGCAACCCAGTGGCCAGGCCATCTCACTACCTCGTGTTGTTATGCGACGCAAGCCTTGTGTTCCTGTGCAGCTTGAATTAATTGCTTTGAGGGTATGTGCGCTTTGGGGGTGACATTTCTCTCTGGACCACCAAAGTTTTCTCATGGACCACTAGAGGTCCCCAGCCCAGGTCCTTTCTAATTGTTATTCTCTTGCAACCGTTCATTAAATGACTGGTCAAATTTACTAGGGCATTGAAACGAGGGACTTGTGGCTGTTTTTCACACTTTATGACCATTGCAGCATTCTCCAGGGTCACATGATCAAAATTCAGGCGCTCGGCAACTGACTCAAGAGTTATGAAGGTCGCCATATCCAGGGGTTGCACAAACCCCTTTTGCGACCGCCTGACGAGTACAAGCCGGTGGGGCTGGGGGTTGGGAAGGCAGATTGGCTTAGCAACCATGTGACCAACTTAACCGCCAAAGCGATTTGTAATTCTGGCAGGGAAGGTCATCAAATTGGGGCAGAAACTCACTTTAACCACTGCCTCGCTTAGCAGCGGACATTTGCAGCTCTGTTGTGGTTTCCCCTGGCCTGCAAGCTCGGTTGGCAAACTTGGATTCCTGCTTGCCAAGGAGATGGAATCCAGTCAGCTCTTGCTATATCCTGGACCGACTGTTTCCTACTGGCCATCGTGGTTTGAGCCAGCCCAGGAAGGCCCTGGCTTTTCCTGGACAAAGATGGCCCAGAGAGGGGCTCAGCAGGGGCCCTACAACCGTGGGGCTGTCACCAGCTGGAGCAGGGGTCTCCAACCTTGGCAACTTTTAAGACTTGTGGACTTCAACTCCCAGAATTCCCCAGAAAGTCTTTTTTTTTTTTTTTGAGTGTTTCTCTGGATGGAGAAGTCTCTTGAACCTTTTCTAACCAACTCCCTGTGTTCCATGGGGTTGGAAGCTCAGGAAGGGAGTCCTTCTTTCACTGTCACCTAATGACCACAAACTCGGGTTGAGGTCCTCTCGCAAACCTGGACAACTTCTCTCACTACCCAAGGGAAGGCTAAAACCAGGGGTCTTCAAAGCCTTGACATCTTTAAGACTTGTGGACTTCCAACTCCCAGAATTCCTCCTCCAGTCATGTTAGCTCAGGAATTCTGGGAGTTGAAGTCCACAAGTCTTAAACTTGCCAAGTATGGAGACCCTTGGGATATATGGATGGATGAATGGATGGAGGTCAGACAGATGGGGATGGATGTGGAGACGATAGACAGATATAAATGGTAGACCAGGACAACTTCTCTCACTACCCAAGGGAAAGCTAAAACCAGGAGTCTTCAAAGCCTTGACATCTTTAAGACTTGTGGACTTCCAACTCCCAGAATTCCTCCTCCAGTCATGTTAGCTCAGGAATTCTGGGAGTTGAAGTCCACAAGTCTTAAAAGTTGCCAAGGTTGGAGACCCCTGCGCTGGAGAGTCAAGAAGTTAGGGCCTAACAGGCATTTAAGACCTCCCGTAAAGCTTGATTGACACTTCGATAAAAGGTGTTGCAAAATACCCTTTGCCTCGTGAAGCAACCTGGTTTATCCCAGCTTCCCAGCCCTGCCGTCACGCTGTCTTGCCAGCTGTGCCTGCATCTCTGCTGCCTTCCCACCCGCCCCCTCCCCAAACCAGGCCGACATCCCTGGGGGGTGGGGGGGCTGAGGGGTGGCAGAGAATTTCCTGCACCAGCCGAGAAGACCCTAAAAAGACCCTGGGGCACCACACACCCAGCTCAAAATCCATTTATTGAAGAATGCATTCTTGTAAAAATGGGGGCAGCGCGTCGTTGCAAAGGCTTCCTTGGGAGGGGAAAGGGGGGGGGGGGCTTGCACCATCCTGCCCCTCGCTTCTCATCCAAACGAGTCACGGTGGAGAAATATATAAGCCCCTCGGTCCCACGCAAAGCTTAAAAGCCAGAATCTAGAGCCATTCCTGTTCTCCCTTCCTCACCCAAACCCTTCCCCCAAGACCGGGGGTGGGTGGGTGAGTGGGTGGGTTATTGGAGCATTTTTTTTAAAAAAATTATTTTTTTGCACCAGTTTGCAACACCCGGACTTCCTATGTCAACTTTGCCTCGAAAAAGGTTGGGGAAAGAGAACCTGATGTCGGCCTAGCTCTGCTTGCAAGCAGCTGTGTCCAGAAAAGGAAAAAAAGGAAAAGGAAAGGAGAGATAGATGACAGGAAGAGACAGAGGAAAGGCAGGAAGGAAAAGAAGAGGCAGGCTGGGTCTCCCTTCAGAGCTAAACCTGACGGCACAGATTACCTGTCCCCAGCCTGGACTTTCTACCGGGAGCTGAACTACAAGCCCCATCGTGCCAGGGGGTCATGGGGATAGGGAAGGATGAGCTGTCAGGAAGGGAACAGGTTGAGGCAGGCTGGCTACAGCGAAGATTTAGGGCAGAGGTGTGACACGACCGCCCTTGTGGACTTCAACTCCCAGAATTCCTGAGCCAGCCATGCTGGCTCAGGAATTCTGGGAGTTGAAGTCCACAGGTTAAAAAGGGCCGTAACTCCCGACCCATGACTTGGGGGTGGGGGGTGAGAGGAGCCATGTTGTTAAGCAAAGGAGGAAGGAGGAGGTCACACTTGCCATCCTGAGTAGTAGCTTATCTCCCACAAAGAGGTCCTTAGCTTGGAGTGGGTGGATGGACGTTTAGACTGTATCGAGCAACGTTGAAGACTTGTGGACTTCAACTCCCAGAATTCCCCAGCCAGCATGTGCTGGCTGGGGAATTCTGGGAATTGAAGTCCACAAGCCTTCAAGCGGCCATGTTTGGAGAGCCCAGGATGATTATCCCAAAGAGAAGGCTGGTTTTTTTTCTGTCAACAAGCAGAAGGGAAATCTCTTAGGAGCCTCCACAACCCTGGCCAGAGGCACAGTTTAGGGGTTGCCCCGAGCTCCTTTGGGTCGAGGGAGCCTTTCTGCTAGTCAAAGAGGTCCCATAAAGGATCTCTGGACTTCCTTGCCTGGTGTGGTGCCTCCTGAAGACCCCACTCATCCTGCGGGGCTTCTCCTGCCAAAGCGGCCTCAAAGAACGACATGTCCTTAAATTTCCACCGAGCAGCTTTACAAAGAAGGACCGTTTGGGTGGGAGATCACAGGAGTTAAGCCTTTGCTCGAAAAGGAAGGCAGGCAGGCAGTCGCCGCTTGCTTCCTTCCCGCTCCAGGCCTGGGCCTTGGGGAGCCTCGGGCCCGTTGGGTGGGCGCTGGGTGGTTCTTTTCGTGGGAGGAAGTGGCAGTGGGCCAGGAAGAGAGAATGGTGGGCTCCCTCAGGGAAGGCTGAACGAAGGATGGGGATTCTAGATGGCCAGAGATGGCCAGGACATCTCTGGTGGAGGGACCATCGGCCATCTTTTTTAGGATGTCCAACTTAAGCAAGTTTGAAGACTTGTGGACTTTAACTCCCAGAATCCCCCCAGCCAGCTGGCTGGGGAATACTGGGAATTGAAGTCCCACAGGTCTTCAAACTTGCCAAGATTGGAGACTCTTTATTTTGTGGGGGTTTGCTCTGACTGGAAGAGGGAATTTGAGAAGAGGCATAAAGGATAGAAAATGGCAGCGAGGGCTACACCCGACGCCCAGCACCCCTTAACGTATCAGCTCCTCTAAAAAACCCACCGCCTCCCTCTTTCCCTCCAAAGGAGAACCCCAGCGGTTGGGCCAACCAGGACGGAGGGGACATCCATCCGAGCCCACAGCCGCCCAGCCTTCCTGTCCCCCCCAAAAAAACACCCAAGCGGCTGACCCCAGTTCCCATCGACGCCTTCCACCCACCCCACCCCACACCCACCCACCCTGGGCAAAAGCAAATCAGAGGAAGGGGGCTGCCCCTAGGGCTGGAGAAGCAGAAAGCCAAAGCCCGCGTGCCCGCTCTGCTTGCCAACGTCCGCCAAGAAAGGGGGCACCTTCGCTTACCCGCCCTGCCCGCGACAAAGAGGTCCCCAAACCCCACCTGGAGGAGCAGCTAACCGAGGGGAAGCGGGCAAGGGGAACGGGCAGGAAACGCTGCCGGCGGTCAGGCGAGGCTGGAGGCGGTTTGAACCGAAAGCAGAGGGGGGGGGTGCCCCTCTCCCCTGTCCGGAGGTGCCCCTTTGGCGCCGTCCCACGGTGAGCCCGGCTCTTCTCTCTCTCTCCGCTTGGTTGCCAAAGTGTCCCAGCGCAGCAAGGCGACAAGAGGGATGAAAGTAGCTTAAGGGGCTTCCGGATCGCCGGACGAGAGTCTCTTTCCCACCAGTGCCGGTGGGGCCCGCTCCCCCCACCCCATTCCCACACCCACCCAGGGCAGAGAAAAAAATGTCTTTAGGGAAGGGGGGGCGGGGCGGGGCGGAGGACTCAGTACTTCACTCCAGGAACGAACTCCTTGGCGTCCGGGTTTAAGGTGCTTTTGCTCTGCAAAATGGGGGAAGGGGAGGGGAAAGAGGGAGGGGAGAGAAGAGAGGTTAAGAGTTACGGAGGGTCAACGTCAGGAGGAATCCAGCACAAGTGGGCCAAACTACGGCCGTCCAGTTGCGACAACGCTGGAAAAAACCGCCGGTCCTCGTGCTTATAAATTTCTGCCTTGAAATAACGTGGGTTATAGATGTCGTTCATTTGTAATTTATAGTCCCTAATTTCTCCCGTTCGTCTAAATCAATATTGTATCCAAAATTTCTATTTCTATTCCATTCCGTTCCATGCTTTCTATTCTATTCTATTCTATTCTATTCTATTCTATTCTATTCTATTCTATTCTATTCTATTCTAATTCTAATTCTAATTTTCGCTTTTTATCGTATTGTAAAACGCCCACAATCGTGTTAACAGGGAGATGGGTGGCACACAAATTTAAAGGAGAATATTTGTAGCTCGGCGTTGAAATGAGGGGGTCCTGGGCGCTCTCTGAGCTGGGTAGTTTGCTTGCAGATGTTTTTGCGACCCAAACTAGTTGACAGCATCAGTGCATTCACTGTCAGAGGATTTATCAGTGGGGTTACTTGGTTGGATTAGGAAACATTTCTGGAAAACAACCAAGCTGAGAGCACCAAGGGCCCCTTGTATAAATTTAATAATAAATGCATCTCTTTTCTTTTTACAACCCCTTAATCCATTTTTATTGGGGTGACTGGAGCTGAGCATTTACTGGCTGGATGCCCTTCCTGATGCCTATGCGGAGTTCGCAGCAAATGTTTTTTTTTTTCCTTCGCGTTCTGATAACGGAAACATCAGCCGCCGCCTAGGATTGAACTCTCAACCTCCCAAGGGGGGAGGCGAGCGTCTTCAACTCTAGCGGGTCACTCGAATAAATACAATAAAATAATAAATGAAAAGAGTTTTTTTAAAAAAACAACAACAACGCAGAAGTGCCGCTTATCTATCGGCTGCCCCGGCACCCGTCCTTACCAAAATGTCCTCCGTGATGTGGCTGTGGCTGTTCTCGCTGACCGAGAGCCCGTTCAGCTGTTGCTGGAGCTGCCCGATGCCTTGAGGCAGGTCGCGGGATGGAATGAACCAGTCCTTGTCTTCTTCGTCCAGCATCTCCTGGAAGCAACGGTCCAGGAAATCCTGCTCCTGAAGCTCCTCCTCCACCTGGCGGGGAAGCAGAGGCGGGAAAGAGGTTTGGCTACGGGAAGGGCTGGGGGGTGTCACATGCAGGCCAGTCTCCTCCTCTGGCCACCAGGCTAGCCAGCCTCAAGAAGCGCATCTCACCCTCGCAAGCGGGGGTCTCAACTTCTCTGCAAACAGATCCAATACAGGCAAGTCCTCGACTTGTGACCACGAGGGAGCCCAACATTTCTGTGGTTAAGCGAGACAGTGGTTAGGTGAGTTTTGCCCCATTTTCCCACCTTCCTTGCCGCTAAGTGAGTCGCTGCAGTTCGTACCAGTTATTAAGTGGGCTTCAACTGCCAGAATTCGCTATGCTATGCTTATGCTATGCTATGCTATATGCTATACGCCATACGCTATGCTATGCTATGCTATGCTATGCTGGAGAATTCTGGGAGTTGAAGTCCACAAGTCTTAAAGTTGCCAAGTTTGGGGACCTCTCTGGTCTTGCAACACTTGCATGCTTTTCCCAAGAAAACTCCAACATCTCATAGCTATGCAATGCTATGTTCTGCTAAGCTCTAAGCTCTACTCTGCCTTGCCGGCTGGAAAATTCTGGGAGTTGAAGTCCACAAGTCTTAAAGTTGCCAAGTTTGGAGGCCTCTGGTTTACGTGATCCCCTTGTGCGAACTTCCGACCAGCAGAGACAACGGGAAAGCCAGATTCACTTAACAACCATGGCAAGAAAGGTCATAAAATGGGGCAAAACTCACTTAAGAGCAGGAATTTTGGGCTCAATTGTGGTTGTAAGCGGAGGATTATCTATATACAATGTATGAAGAGCAGAAGTCTCCAAACTTGGCCACTTTTAAGACTTGTGGACTTGAACTCCCAGTATTCTCCAGCCAGCTATGTTATGCTATGCTATGCTAAGCTATGTTAAGCTATGCTATGCTATGCTATGCTGGCTGGAGAATTCTCGAAGTCCAGCGGTCTTAAAATTGCCAAGTTTGGGGAACCCTGATGTGAACCCTGGAAGACTGAGACCATCGTAAATACGGTGTGCTGTGACCTGTGAGGTCGCAAAGAGTCGGATCTTTCAACTTCAGCGACAGAACGACAAGAATAACAAAAGAAGGTTAAAACACCTTCAGTCACTCCCTTCTTTTCTGAATCCTATTACATTTTGGTTTTCCCAACTAACAGTCACGGAAGCCCGTTTTGATTGATTCTAGCGGCACTTTATGGGATTTTAAAACCCATCTGGCATTTTTTTCAAGTCCATCACCTCTTGTTGATGGTGGCACAGTGGAGGAAGAGCCAGTTAAGGGGTGCCCAGAGTCAGGGACATGGGGGATTGTAAGTGCCAAGTCAGTGACTTCACAGCAAATCTCCACCAAAATCTTGGGAAGGGGGAGACTCTTTGCTGGGCTGTCTGATTGAGAGAAACTTCCTTCTTTTCACCAGTTTCAGACAGAAATTAACGGAAAGAAGGACCGGGCATGACATGAAAGCAGCCTAACAGTATTTGAGAGGCTGCCCCAAAGAAGAGGGAGGAGTCCCACGGGACGCGGTGGTTCAAGGCCTACGACGCTGAGCTTGTCGATCAGAAAGGTCGGCAGTTCGGCGGTTCGAATCCCTAGCACCCCGTAACGGAGTGAGCTCCCGTGACTTGTCCCAGCTTCTTCCGACCTGGCAGTTCGAAAGCACGTAAAAAATGCAGGTAGAAAAAATAGGGGCCATTTTGGTGGGAAGGGAACAGCGTTCCGTGCGCCTTCGGCATTTAGTCATGCCGGCCACATGACCACGGAGACGTCTTCGGGCAGCGCTGGCTCTTCTTCGGCTTTGTAACGGAGATGAGCACCGCTCCCTAGAGCCGGGAACGATCGGCACGTAGGTGCGAGAGGAACCTTTACCTTTAACCAAAGAAGAGAGGGGTCAACCTATTCTCCAAAGCACCCGAGGGCAGGACAAGAAGCAACGGAAGGAAACTAACCAAGGAGAGAACCAACCCGGAATTAAGGAGGAATTTCCTAACTGTGAGGACAATTAACATGGCTGCTCCAACACTGGAGGTTTTTAAGAAGAGACTGGACAGCCAGTTGTCTGAAATGGCATAGGGTCTCCTGCTTGTTCGTGGGGTTGGACTAGAAGACCTCCAAGGTCCCTTCCAACTCTGTTCTTCTGTCCTAGACAAGAAATGACCAGATTCAGCCTTGTCTACTTGTGTTCTGAAATAGGAGGCTCTTGATGTGGCTGGGACTGTGTGACCGGTCCCTTCCAACTCTTTTATACTGTTACTCCACTCCAGAGCAGGGGAGCCAGCAGATCCTGGATTAAAAAAAAAAAAGGAGCAGGAAGATGAGGACTAGAACAGAGGCCAGAAAGCTGCCCAAAGACCGAAACTGTGAACAGGGGAAGCCATCCTCTGCCAGCCACTCATGGCACCCTCCAGCTAAACACAGTCTCTAAGTCTGGAGTCATCGACGCACCAAATACGAAAAGCTGGATTTAAGAAGCCTAGTTGCCGTCTCCCGAAGGGGCAGCACGCCCAGGCAAACCTATTTTGGCTCAGGGTGAAGGCTTGGCTACCACCTTGAATCGCACACCAGCCAAACCCATCTCAAGCGAGGGGAGGAGCGGAGGGCATTGCGTAAACTCAGCCATCCGGTTCTCCAGAAGTAGGCCAAGCCGGCCCTGCCCTGCCGGGAAACCCTGGATCCGAAATCTGGGAAATCCCTGCTCCTTCCCAAACTAACAGCAGCAGCAAAAAGAAAGAAAAAGAAAAGCCGAGAAGAGTCTCCAAGGTCAGATGTCCAGGGAAGAGCGAAGATCGTTTAAGCCAGGGCACCCCAACCATGGCAACTTTTAAGGCTGGTGGACTTCAACTCCCAGAATTCTCCAGCCAGCATGGGGACTATTTGGGGAGCGGCCTCAGGCCGAGTGCATCTCAAAAGAGGGCCAGGCTGGATTGCAGCTGGACTGAGCTATTCCATTACACCAGAGGTCTCCAAACTTGGCAACTTGAAGATTTTGTGGGCTTCAACTTCACAGCTGGCTGGAGAA
Source organism: Pseudonaja textilis (assembly GCF_049901715.1). Lineage (NCBI taxonomy): Eukaryota > Metazoa > Chordata > Lepidosauria > Squamata > Elapidae > Pseudonaja > Pseudonaja textilis. Next base: position 5,109,612 of record NC_141995.1, read on the forward strand.
TTTTGGGAGTTGAAGCCCACAAGTCTTAAAAGTTGCCAAGTTTGGAGACCTCTGACCTATAGGAAGTCCAAAGCCAGCCTGTGAAATTCCGGGTGGCTGCGGGGAGGGAGGGGCCTACAGGACAGGTGTTCCACTTTCCCTGAATGCCAGCTGGAGAATTCTGGGAGTTGAAGTCCACAAGTCTTAAAAGTTGCCAAGGTTGGAGACCCCTGGCTGAAGCTCTGTTTTGACAGGGTCTGCTGGGACCGCATCCAAGAGCTGCAGCTGCCTCACTCAAGAGACAAAATCTTGGCCTCCTTTACAAAGTGGCTCCTCCGACGCTTAACCCAAAGGGCTTTTTTTCAAAAGGCAACTGGACTTTCTTAAGTTTCTTTCCTTGAAAACATTTCGCTTCTCATCCAAGAAACTTCTTCGGTTCCTTACCAGTCAGTCAGAACGGAAGGAGCTTCTTGCACGAGAAGCGAAACATTTTTTTAAAAAAGAGTTTTAGTTCATAATATAAATACGAAAGAAAATAGTCGGGGGAAAAGGGGAAGGGAGAAGTGTAGAAAAAAGGGGGAGAAAGAAAGAAAAGATGTTGACTTCCGACTCCCTTTGGTGCAGTAGAATAAGATTCTAACAACAAACCTCAACTTTTTACTTTCATGTGACAGTATAAACTAGCCATTTCTATAATAAACCAATCATCACCCTTTATTCAACAACCCCATAATCCCTTGCGGGGTGGAGCCTGGGAAACTGAACGGAGCTAGCAGAGTATTTGAATGGCCGGATGCCCTTCCTGTCGCCAATATGGAGTTTTGTTCAGCAGGTATATTCTCATCATGCCCAGAGAGAGAAAAATATGTCTCTCTACCTAGGATCGAACTCACAGCCTCCCGATTGTAAGGCGAGAGCCCTCTAGGCCAGGGGCGCCACTCCTATAACAACAAACCTATCTAATCGGTAACGCCCCGAACCAAACTTCCAACTTTCTCCCACCTCAAACACAAACTCCAGGAGTGGTTTCCAAGTGGAAACACAAACAATTGTGTGTGTGTGTGTGTGTCTGTTTTCCCCCCTTTAACCAAAGCAGACACTTTAGCCATCTCTGCTAATTCCATTCACTTTGGCCGCCCTTCTTCGCCCGTGGCGGGAATCAAAGCCTCCTTCCATTTTTTGCGCGTAGTCGTGTTGCCTATATCACATCAAAGATCCAGTTTCACCCCCACCCCACAAAAATCTTCTTCCATTAGTTTAGTTTATTGTCATTGCACCTCGCACCACGAAATCAAACACCATCTTCAGTGCACGTCATGACCACGAAAATAAACACAAACGCGCATCCTTCGCCCTCCACGCATTGAATTGAAAACCACCGATATTGCAATCATGTTGCCCTATACAGTAGAATTCAATACTGCCCTGGGATAGAAGCTGTTTTTCAGCCTATCTGCCCTTGTTTTTATTATCCTGAACCGTCTGCCAGATGGTAATAGTTCAAAACAAGAGTTCCCAGGTTGAGATGGATATTTGGGGATGTTTTGAACTTTCTTAAGGCAGCGGGAGCTGTAAAGCTCTTCCAAAGAGGGGAGAGGGCAACCCATGATCCTCTGGGCAATGACATTAAACCCTCTGGAGTGCTTTCCTATCTGCCCCTGTGCAATTGGCAAACCATCCAGAGGTGCAGTAAGTTAAGATACTCTGTACGGTGCAGCGGTAGAAGGTCACCAGCAGTTTTCCATGCAGTTGTGGTTTTAAACCCCAAAGAAAAGTTTCTGGTTTTATCGTTATATTCCCTCTGAGAACATTCTGCGTTAGGGTGTGAATCCTACTCCCAATATTCCTTGGCTGAGAATCTAAAAATGTTTTCAAGGATAAAAAGCCAGAGAGTCCAGTTGCCTTTTGGGAAAAAAAGAAAGAAAAAAAGGACTTTGGGGGGACTTTTTTTTTTGGCAGAGATCTCCACAGACTCCGAGTTGTTAAGTGTTGCAGCAGCAGTCCAGCTCAGACCTGGCCCTGAAGAGGGGCTGGCAAGATGCAGCGTTTGCCTTCAGCGTAAGCCTGCTACTTGTGAAAAGCCGAAGCGCAGCCAAAGCTGGTTTGACAACTCCTGTGGGGTTTTTTTTTTAAAAATTTTCCTTCCAGGCCGAGTTCAAGGCCCTGCCGCTTGCAAGTAAAGATTCCCCAAGCTTGCGTCCCACGGCCTTCCTGTAATTAGCAGGTCCGGCCCTCCCCCAGTTTCCCCATTCTGGGAGGGTGTCTTAGGATGCCACTCTTAAAAGCAGCTGCCCTTAAACCTCTTCTTGCAAGCTACCCTGGCAAAGACGGACAAGCTGTTCCTTGGCTCGTAGGTTTCAGGTTTCGCAAAACATTTGAATCCCCGGCCTTTCCCTCAGCGCTTCGACCGGGGCAGATTTCCTGTTTTTCAAACTTGGATACTGCACAACCTCCTGCAAGCGCATGGAAAGTGGGTTACTAAATTAATAGATGATGAGGTTGAGGGACTATTTGGGGAGCGGCCTCAGGCCCAGTGCATCTCAAAAGAGGCTGGATTGCAGCTGGACTGAGCTATTCCATTACACCAGAGGTCTCCAAACTTGGCAACTTTTAAGACTTTGTGGACTTCAACTTCATAGCTGGCTGGAGAATTCTGGGAGTTGAAGTCCACAAGTCTTAAAAGTTGCCAAGTTTGGAGACCTCTGACCTATAGGAAGTCCAAAGCCAGCCTTTGAAATTCCGGGTGGCTGCGGGGAGGGAGGGGCCTACAGGACAGGTGTTCCACTTTCCCTGAATGCCAGCTGGAGAATTCTGGGAGTTGAAGTCCACAAGTCTTAAAAGTTGCCAAGGTTGGAGACCCCTGGCTGAAGCTCTGTTTTGACAGGGTCTGCTGGGACCGCATCCAAGGGCTGCAGCTGCCTCACTCAAAGGCAAAATCTTGGCCTCCTTTACAAAGAGGCTCCCCAGAGGGCCTTTTTTTTTTTTTTTCCAAAAGGCAACTGGACTTTCTTAAGTTCTTTTCCTTGAAAACATTTCGCTTCTCGTCCAAGAAGCTTCTTCAGTTCCTTACCAGTCAGTTAGCTATGCTGGCTGGAGAATTGTGGGAGTTGGAAGTCCACAAGTCTTCAAGTTGCGAAGTTTGGGGACCCGTGCATCACGCATTTTTATTCCCCAGGGATAAAGTGTTGCTTCTCCTCCCTCCCAAATTCAGGGGTCCCCAAGCCTTGGCAACTTTAAAGACTTGTGGATTTCAACTCCCAGAATTATTCAGCCAGCCATGCTGGCTGGGGGAATTCTGGGAGTTGAAGTCCACAAGTCTTAAAGCTGCCATGTTTCACTGGCTGTTGTCGGAAGTCTAAAGCAACTTTTGAATTATCTACAAGGGGTCTGAAAAACATGCTGTCATGTCTAGGGGGTGACATGATAGCAGGGTTCCAATATTTTAGGGGCTGCCACAAAGAAGAGGGGTCCAGCCAATTTTCCAAAGCAGTTGAAGGCTGGACAAGAAGCAACAGGTGGAAAATAACTGAGGAGAGGACCAACCTTGACCTAAGGAGAAATTTCCTGACAGTGAGAATAATTATTCAGTGGAATGGCCTGTTTCCAGAAAGTATGAATGCTCCAAAACAGAAGGTTTTTAAGAGACTGGACAGCCATTTCTCTGGAATGGTATAGGGCCGTGATGGCGAACCTATGGCATGTGTGCCACAGGTAGCACGCACAGCCATGTGTGCGGGCACACGAGCCCCGGGCAAACTTACTTCACTGTGCGTGCGTGCGCCTCCCAGCTCATTTGGGGGCCTTTTTCGGCCTGCCAGAGGCTTGAGGGAAGCCTCTGCAGGATTTGCAGGCCAAAAAATAGGCCCGTTTTGTCACTTCCGGTATTTCTGGAAATACCGGAAGTGATGAAACGGGCCTGTTTTTCGCCTGCAAAGCCTATAGAGGCTTCCCTCAAGAGTCTGGCAGGCTGAAAAGGGCCTCAAACAGGCCGAAAATCAGCTGGGAGGTGCAGTGCAGGTAAGGGGGCAGCGCGGGGGAATCTGTCCCCCGCATGTGCAGAGGGTATGGGGGAGGGGGCGCGCACATTGCACAGGAGCCCTGAAAGGTTAGCTACCACTTGTATAAGGTTTCCTGCTGGAGCAGGGGGTTGGACTAGAAGACCTCCAAGGTCCCTTCCAACTCTTGTTATTCTGCATCTGCCCAGCCTCATAAGGCAGGGAAATGTAGCATTGGGGGAGGGGAGAAGGGAAATATATCCAAGAAGGTTCCAGCCAAGATCAGATTGCAAGTCTAGCCTTCCTGGCTCGCATTCTCGCTATAGAGGCTCCGGCCTGGAACGCGTTTGCTGGGCTCTGCGCTCATGGAAGGGCATCCAAATTGGCAGCTCCCTTCTTCCCTCACCACGAAGCCCAGAGGGCATCCTACCCACGTGGGGACAAGACCCAGAGGCCCACAGTTGTGAGACTGCACACCAGGTCATGAACCGTGTCACGGAACAAGAATTCTTCTGCTGTTGAAGGACTCAAGTTTATACCCTACAGCTTGTGACAGGTTATGGCCTCATCTCCTCCGCTTGTTTCCATTGCAACTGGCTCCGTCCAGGTGCTTTTCAAAGGGAGTAGAGGCTCAGATTTTTGGTGTGTGTGTGTGTGTGTGTGTGTGTGTGTGTGTTCCTTGGTGGCATCACCTGCCGGTTGAAGTCCTCCTCGTTCTCCATCCACATGTATTCCGCGAAGGGGTTGCTCTCTTTCTCATCGTGGCCGTTCACGACTTGGTCCTCCTTGGATTTCGCCGGGGGAGCCGCAGGGGGGGTTGTGTTGGCCACATTGGAACCATTCATCCTTAGAGAGTCTGTGGAAGACAAGGAGAGGTGAATTCGGGCTGGAGAAAAGAGGTGCCATCCAAACTCAAGAAACGAGTCTTCTTCGCCAGTCTACTGGCTACACGGCCGAAACAGCCTACAGCCAGCGGTGGGATTCAACATTTCTTTTACTACCGGTTCTGTGGGCATGACTTGGTGGGGAGGTGTGGCTTGGTGGGCATGGCTTGGTGGGCATGGCAGGGGAAGGATACTGCAAAATCTCCATTTCCAGCTCCCTTCTCCTGTGCTGGGCAACCAAAGAAGACCCAGCCGATCAGCTGGGACTCAATGGGAGGCAGAGAATAGATGGGGTTGGCGGGGCCAGTCAGAGGTGGGATTTGTCAGTTCTCCAAACTACTCAAAATTTCTGCTACTTGTTCTGCAGAACTGGTCAGAACTGCTTTGAATACCACTTCTGCCTACAGCTAATAGTCCTTGTCTTGTTACCAGAATTGAGATCAGTTTCTAACTGAAGGGGTTAGAACACATCGTGGGACAACATCTAGAATTCAACCCAGAAGTGTTTTTATTAGGAATTACAACAGAGGGCTATAGCAAAGGGTCGATTTCTTTAACGCCACACATCCTGACACCAGCAAGAATGGTTATACGCCCAGCAGCGGAAGAGCGAAAATAAACCTCTAGAAAGAGAGATAATAAAGAAAAGACTGGTTTGCGCAGAATCAGATGGGTTAGAACTAAAAAATAAATAAAGGGGAAACTGAGGACGACGATACGTGGAAAAGGTTTTACAGATGGCTGGAAGCGAGAGGTGGAAGTTGGAACAACAAAAAAAAGAGCTAGGATAAATAGACCCAAAATGTGATACTTATAGATGAAAAGGAGTATTGTGATCAAAATAATGGCAACAAAATTAGTAATGTATAAATAATACGTTTGTTATTTGTGTTTTTATTTTGGTATGTATGGTGGAGGAAATGCCAGGATGGTTGCACTGTGTTCAATATTCATATACAAAAATTATACGTGTGTGTGCGTGTGTGTATGTATGTATGTGTATATATATATATACATATACACACATATACATACATATATACATACATATATATATATATATATATATATGTTTTCTTAAGTTTCCTTAAGTTTTCGCGGGTACTTACATGTTGCTACAACTTTAAAAGCACAACTGCAATGACGTGGGAAAATACCGGAACAAAGCTGAATGCCATATATATATACATATACACACATACGTACACATACATACATACATACACTGTATAACACACACACACACACACACACACACACACACACACAGGATTTTATATATATAAATGAATTTCCATTTTTATTGGGGATTTTACCTGAAAATTATAGTAAAAAACATATTTAATTTGAATTGAATTCTTTGTCATTGTACGTATATACACAGTGTACAAACAACGAAATTCACAGAACACCCAGAGACCAGACTCAACATGCACACACACAAACCGAGGCTGAGGTCCTCTCTAGCAAACCTGGACAACTTCTCTTGCTACCCAAGGGAAGGCTAAAACCAGGGGTCTTCAAACTTGACAACTTTAAATTCACAAGGCTTGGAGACCCTTGTGATAGATGATGGATGGATGGATGGATGGGGAGACGACAGACAGGCAGATGACAGACCAGGGGTCTTCAAACTTGACAGCTTTAAGACTTGTGGACTTCAAACTCCCAGAATTTCTCCTCCAGTCCATGTTGGCTCAGGAATTCTGGGGGTTGAAGTCCACAAGTCTTAAAGCTGCCAAAGTTGGGAGACCCTTGCTCAAACAGATAAGGAACCTTACCATTCCCTGAAGCCCCATCAAACCAACCCTGTACAAAATCCCAATTTAATAAGATTTTTTTGGCGTGGAACAACATCCAAATGACACCCCCCCCCCCAAAAAAAAAGGCTCTCTGGAGGAATAATTCCGTATCACAAAGCCAACAGACCGAAAACTTTTTTCCTGGATACCTTCTGCAGAACACACACACACACACACACACACACACACACACACAGAGGAGGGGGCAAGAGGGGAGAGTTTTTTGGGGGAAGCCCAATATTCCTCATTAAGACAGGCCTTTAAGGCGGGAAGCGACACTCAAATCCAGGCTGGGCATTGTATTGTTCCCCCGCTGCCACCGCCCCCCCCCCAAAATAACACAATGGTGGGTGGCTTCCCAGGAAGCAGGGCCTCACGTGTGGAGTTGGCCATTTCTTCCCCGGAAGTATGCGCTTGTGCGGCTTTTGACTTGGAATACAGGAAGAAGGGAGGGAGGAAGAGGGGAAGAGAAGGGAGGGAGGAAAGGAAAGGAAGGGAGGGGAGAAAGAAAGAGAAGGGAGGGAGGGAGGAGAAGAGAGGGGAGGAAAGAAGGAGGGAGGAAGAGAAGGAGGAGGAAAAGAAGGAGGAGGAGGAAGGAGGGAGAGAAGGGAGGGAGGAAGAGAAGGAGAAGAAGGGAGGAAGAGGAGGGAGGAAGAAAGGAGGGAGGAAGAGAAGGAGGGAGGAAGAGAAGGAGGGAGGAAAAGAAAGGAGGAGGAAAGAAGGAGGGAGGAAAAGAAGGGAGGGAGGAAGAGAAGGGAGGGAGGAAGAGAAGGGAGGAGGAAGAGAAGGAGGAGGAAGAGAAGGAGGGAGGAAGGAAGGAGGGAGGAAGAGAAGGTCTCTCCGTGTCTGTTTGGGAGCAGCTGGAGGAAGGGAGAATAGCTGCCTTGTTTTTCAACCCTGGCCCCTTTAAGATTGGGGGGGGGGGAGACTTCAATTCCCAGAATCCCTGGGAGTTGAAGTCCCCCCCACCCCCAATCTTAAAGGCACACACACAAAAAAAAGAGATTCTAGTCCTTATAAACTCCAAATTGCTCAAGAGAGCCTTTGGGTCATAAAGCCTCTCACCAAAGTGATCAACTCGAGTTGTGAGTTCAGGCCGCACAAATGCCCCTCCCTCCTCCCTTTTCCCTACGCACCACTCGGTGCGATGAAAACACTGCGGCCGTCACAAATATGAGTCTGGATTTGGATCGATGATCATGGGGGACGCTTGCAAAGTCCGTAACTGTGAAACGCCGTCTTAAAAGTCCCTTCCCTCCCCCCCCAACGCTGCGTCGCTTGGAACGGTCACTAAATGAACGGCGGTAAGCCAAGGACTACTCGCATTGACTGGGAATGTGGCACTGTTCGAACCGCTCTCCATCTTTTACGATGACCTCCCGTCGGAAATGCCTCTGCCATTAAACATGAATCGAACACGGCTAGAATTATACAAAGCGATTGTTTTATTAGAGCTTCTTCCATTTCTACAATATTACATTAATAATGTCCCCTCTTCTAGTTCCTGTATTCCTGACATGAGGTGAGGCAGGGGAAGGCCTGAGGGGCGGGGGAGAGACAGACAGACAGAGATAGATAGATGTAGACAGACAGATAGATACATACATAGGCAGGCAGACAGAAGACAGGCATAGATAGAGAAGAGACAGAGATACAGAGATAGACGATAGAGCTAGACAGACATAGAGACAGACAGACAAAGAGATAAGAGAGACAGAGATAAATAGGATATAGACAGACACATAGAGAACAGAATACAATTCTTTATTGGCCAAGTGATATAGAGATAAGATATATAGACGAGAGAGACAGAGAGATAGAGAGAGGGAGGGAGACAGAGAGAGAGAAAGAGAGATAGAAAGAGAGAGGGGGAGGGAGGGAGGGAGAGAGAGACAGAGAGAGAGGGAGGGAGAGAGAGACAGAGAGAGAGGGAGACAGAGAGAGAGAGAAGAGAGAGAGAAAGAGAGAGGGGGGGAGGGAGGGAGAGAGAGACAGAGAGAGAGAGGAGAGAGAGAGAGACAGAGAGAGGGAGGGAGACAGAGAGAGAGAGAGAGGATAGAAAGAGAGAGAGGGAGGGAGGGAGGAGAGAGAGACAGAGAGAGAGGAGGGAGGGAGAGAGAGACAGAGAGAGGGAGGGAGACAGAGAGAGAGAAAGAGAGAGGGTGGGAGGGAGGGAGAGAGAGACAGAGAGAGAGGAGGGAGACAGAGAGAGAGAAAGAGAGGGGGAGGGAGGGAGAGAGAGACAGAGAGAGAGGGAGACAGAGAGAGAGAGAGGGGGAGAGGAGAGAGAGAAAGAGAGAGGGGGAGGGAGGGAGAGAGAGACAGAGAGAGGGAGGGAGACAGAGAGAGAGAAAGAGAGAGGGTGGGAGGGAGGGAGAGAGAGACAGAGAGAGGGAGGGATGGGAGACAGAGAGAGAGAGAAGAGAGAGAGAGGGGAGGGAGGGAGAGAGAGACAGAGAGAGAGGAGGGATGGAGAGAGGGAGAGAGGGAGAGAGACAGAGAGAAGAGAGAGGGAGGGAGAGGGGGAGGGAGGGAGACAGAGAGAAAGAGAGAGAGAGAAAGAGAGAGGGGGAGGGAGGGAGACAGAGAGAGAGGGGAGGGAGAGAGAGGGACAGGGAGAGAGAGGAGACAGACAGGCAGACCACAGACAGAAACCACGCCAGCCCCCGATGCCTCTTCCTCCGTGGAGCTCCACCCACGGTTGGACTCTGCAGCCATTTCTGGAACAGCCCACCATCGGCTTTCCCAGGCTTTTGCCAGGGCTGAGCCGCGAAAGCTGTGAGCTCTCCTGCCATATGGCCCATAAATCAGGCTCGTCTGGGAAAGGAGGGGGGGGGGGTTGCAGAGCAGGAACTGGCAGGAGAAAGGGAACCACGTCAGCTGGAGAGAGCATGGAAACCTCATGCGCTGATGGGCTTGGAGAGCAAGAGAAAGTCCCCAAGGGAGATGGGCTGGGCTGCAGCCAGGCAGAGGGAGGAGGAGGAGGAGGAGGAGGAGGAGGAGGAGGGGAGGAGGAGGAGGAGGAAAGGGCTCCGGTGGGGAGGGGGAGACCAGCCCCTTTGGAAAGCCTTGCAGCAGAGCTGAACCAAGAGGAAGAGACCACCAGGATAAGAGAACGGGGAGAGCTGGAAGGGACCTTGAGAGGTCTTCTGGTCCAATCCCTTGCTCCAGCAGGAGACCCTAGACCAGTGGCCCCCAACCTTTTTCGAACCAGGGACCGGTTTCACGATTATTTATTCTTCCACGGACCGGTACCTGAGTAACGTGAGACTCCACCGCCATCAGGACGGCTCTTCGTTCGAAGCCGCCCACCCCCCCCTCTTCGACGAAACTAAGGCGCGAGCACCCAAACGCCGCTTTCCAACTGAAAACCCAGAAGAGCCGTCGAAACAAGATGGCGGCGCCCAAGCTTTGAGGCCCAGTAAAAAATGATCCATGGACCGGTCCCGGTCCGGGGACCGGTGGTTGGGGACCCCTGCCCTAGACCATTTCAGACCCCAGAGGCGACCCAGTCTCTTCTTGAAAACCTCCCGAGCGTTCCCGACTTCTCTTCCACCGATTAAATGGTTCTGTCAGGAAATTCCTCCTTCGTTCCGGGTTGCTTCCTGCCCTGCATTCCGGGGCTTTGGATAATTAGGTGGACCTCCCCTTCTCTGGGGCAGCCCCTCCAATGCCAGAACACCGTGATCAGAGGCTGTCATCACGTGCACAAAAGCGCATGACTGGCAGAGACGCGGTGGCCTTAAGAAAACCACTTTCGGGGGTGGCCCAGCCACAGCCAGCTCCGCTAAGGATCTCTGGTGAGACCAGGAGGGTGGCAGCTGGCAAGGATCAACGGTGTGTGTGTGTGTGTGTGTGTGTGTTGGGGGGGCACATTTCCAAACAGCAGCCATCCATGGCCTTTCTGTGATGGTGGAAAGGAGGACAGCCAAGAAGCCCGCTGCTGACGGATAAATCTGGCATGACCTGATGGCGCAGAGACGTTCCTCTTTGGTGGAAACCAAGAAATGGACCTCAGTTGACACCTGGCCCTCCTCCCAAAAAATTGCCTTGGACTCCAGAACAGACGAGTTTAATAAATGCCCTTCTGGGCTGCAAGAAAGTGGAGCGTAACAATTCGATTTAGCCAGACCCTTCAGGGGTTCTTTTCATGGGCTTTGTTGACTAGATTTCCGAGCTATTGTTGTGGTTGGCGGCCTGCGGAGCTGGCAGCAGAGTCGGACCGTGGGAAGGAACGTAGGCCAGACCTGGAGCCTGGGGAGGACTCAGACGAGGGATCTGCGTCCGACACAGAGATGGGGCCAGGGCCACGTGGGAGTGATGCGCGGATTCCGGAGCCTCCAGAATCTGACAGCAGCGAAGCCGAGGAACAAGCGGAGCCTGTTCCCAGTGCGCGCTTGCGCAGAGCTGCCAGAAGGTAAGAACAGCTAAGACAAAGGGGGGGGGACTCGGGAGTAAGGCTTGGAGGTGATTGGCCCCTCCCATAAGAAATAAAGGGACAGGAGCCTTTGCAGGAAGCAACTTTGTTCGTTCTGGTCAGTTTAAAATCTGAAACTCCGTGTTGAGTTTGTGCTTCTCGTACAACTAATTGGCAATTTAGTCGTTGGCAGCGTTTCCAGGGAGATAAAGGTGGGTGCTTATCAGCCTTATCCCAAAAGACTGTGGCAGAACTTCTGTGGGACTATTCATAAACTGTTTGGGACTCATGACGGGCTGTGAATGCATATAATTCACAGCCGTTGAAATAAAAACAAGGTTTTGGGGAACAGCGTGTGATTGTTACTGTCTCAGGAAGCCTTGGTCAGAACAGGAATGACCTGGAAAACCAAAAAGGCCCACTAATGCATGCAAATAATGTTCTGATGATTATCAAAAATGCTGCCAGCTGTGACCAAATTGAAATACCTATGTTTTCCCCCCCCCCGCAAAATATTTAAAAATAAATTTGTTTTACGGTGAACTGTGATTTTTGACTCGTAACAGATTCTTCTTTCAACAGAAAGGATTTGACGTCGTGGCCCTTGGCCAAAAGACTTGTCCCACCTGGGACAGTTTTGACCACGGGAGTTTCAGGCACCTGTTTTAGCAGGCAAATCTTAAGAAACCGGAAGGAAGAGGCCTGGCCTTCAAAGCTTGCCCGGTGGCAAAAGTTGTGCAGCTGTGTTCGAACATCTGGAATAATGCCTTGGGTTTTCCTAGCCTCTCCAGGAAAGTTTCTATGGTTCATGTATTTACGGGACAGGTACAGAAGGGCGGGGTGGGGGTTGAAAAATGAATTCCATTTTTTACTTCTTCTTTCCTGTTCATTGGCAAGAGGCAGAGGCAATCCTCAGGTGTGGCAGATGGGGGGGCGGAGCCGGAGAAAGGATTTCTGCACCTGAGTTTTTGGGAGCACATTTTTTTTCAAGGACATATCATGGCAGACCGCCCCCCCAAAAAAAGACCCACCAATGTTATTTTGTTGGAGAGGAGGAGGAGTTGTAGGCCTGTCCTGCGATGCCACTCTCCAACCTAAACTGATCTGTACAGAGTGCTCTGCTTTACAACGGATTATTTAGTGACTGTCTGGAGTTACAACAGGCAGTGAAAAAAAGTTGACTTATGGCCGTTTTCCCACACTTATGGCCTCTGCATTCCCCCGTGCTCGCATGATCAAACTTTAGCCTCTTGGCAGCTGGCTTCTATGATGGTTGCAGTGTTGGTGTGTGTGTGTGTGTGTGTGTGTGTGTGTGTGTGTGTGTCTTTCTGCAACCTTCTGACCAGCAAAATCCAATTCATTTAACAACGAAAGTGCCGCTAAGGTAACAACAGCAACGATTTGCTTAACCACTGTAGCAGGAAAGGTCGTAAAATGAGTCCAAACTCACTTAGCAACAGAAATCTTGGACTCCCGTTGTGGTTGTACGTCGCAGACTGCCCGTGCCTCTAAATTCAGTTCAAGCTCTTGCTGGGCAGCATTCAAATCCAAAAGCACCCACCCCCCCACAGCTGTGCCCCCACCCCCACCCCCGACTGTCCGGGAGAGCTGGGGTGGCTTCCTGAACTGCCCAAGGGCTCTGCAGAATTGTGCAGAAACTGGGGAGGGGGCCAATGGTCTGCCTCACGAGGGAGGGGTGGGCTTGCTGGAGGGGGCTGCCACTTTACTTGCGAGTACTCTTTGAATTTTTTTAATTTTTAGATCATCGGTGTTCCAATTTTTGAGGGGCCGCCGGAAAGAAAAGGGCATCAAGACAAGAAGCCACAGATGGAAACGGATCCAGGAGAGAAGCAGCCTCGAGCTAAGGAGAAATTTCCTGACAGGGAGGACAATTAGCCTGTGGAACGGCTTGCCACCGGAAGTTGTGGGTGCTCCGTCCCTGGAGGCTTTTAAGAGGAGATTGGACAACCATTTGGCTGGGATGATAGCATAGGGTCTCCTGCTTGAGCAGGGGGCTGGACTAGAAGACCTTCAAGGTCCTTTCCAGCTCTGTTATTCTGTTACTCAGAATATAAAACACAAGGAAAATGAAGATAGTGGAGGAACTAAGGGAAGAAAAAAGAAGGGGTAGCAGGGGAAAAGGAACAGTAAAGTGTTGCCTTCTGTCTCCCTTTAGCACAGATGGTGATAATAACACTACAGCCTCAACCTTCTACTTTTACACTACACACATAAACATACACATAGATAGATAGATAGATAGATAGATAGATAGATAGATAGATAGATAGATAGATAGATAGATAATGGATGGAGAGAGAGATGATAGGCAGGCAGGATAGATAAACAGAGAGAGGATAGAGAGGGAGACAGGCAGGCAGGCAGGCATGGGTGGAGAAGGCAGGCAGGCAGATAGAGAGAGGATAGATAGGTAGATAGGTAGGTAGGATAGGTAGGTTAGATAGATAGACAGATAGATAGATAGATAGATAGATAGATAGATAGACAGACAGATGATAGATAGATAGATAGATAGATAGATAGATAGATAGATAGATAGATAGACAGACAGACAGACAGACAGACAGATAATGGATGGAGAGAGATGAGAGGCAGTCAGGATAGATAAACAGAGAGGATAGATAGGCAGGTAGGCAGGCAGGCAGGCAGGCAGACAGACAGACAGACAGATAGATAGATAGATAGATAGATAGATAGATAGATAGATAGATAGATAGATAGATAGATAGATAGATAGATAGATAGATAGATAGATAGATAGATAGATAGACAGATAATAGGCAGGCAGGATAGATAAACAGAGAGAGGATAGAGAGGTAGGCAGGTAGGCAGGCATGGATGGAGAAGGAAGGCAGGCAGATGGAGATAGATAGATAGATAGATAGATAGATAGATAGATAGATAGATAGATAGATAGATAGATAAGACAGACAAGACAGACAATGAATACAAAATACTTTGCTTGCAAGTACTGGAATAGATCAAGAACCAAGGCTTGGCCCAAAGAACCCATCAAGTGGGCTTTAAGAGAGACCCAACAATCATCCTTTAACCTGTTCACAGGTTACCTCCCCATAAAACCCCACTCTGAATTTCTGCCCTGGTTTGGGCCTTGGGGAAAACGCCCCATTTGCTTCTGAGATGAGCTGGGAGCCGAGGGCCTCTCCGTGCCTCCCAGGGAGAAAGGAAATTCCCAGCCTGGCCCTTCCCAGCAACAAGGGGACAGAGAAGCCGCCAGCCCTTCAAGCTCCCGGGTGAAAGAAGTATAAATCTGTCAAGAAAAGATCTGTAGCAGCCTGCAAATAACTTGAAACAGGTTCAAAGCCTCCAAGGCGCAGGAATGTGTTCGAGACTAGAAAGGCAAGTTAACTAGTGTGTTACTAGTCCTCCACCTAAGCCAAAGGATGGGGAGGAGAATATTTATGTCCCAAAGGTGCTTTTTCCAAAAGGCAACTGGACTTCCTTGGGTTTTTGTTCTTGTTGTCCCCATTCTGGGAGTTGAAGTCCTCCAGGCTTAAAGTTGTCAAGGTTGGAGACCTCTGCTCTAGAGGTAGTCCTCGACTTATGACACCAGTTGAGCCCCAGATTTCTGCTGAGTGAGACAGTGGTCAAGTGCATTTTCCCCCATTTTGTGACTTTCCTCGCCACGGTTGCTAAGTGAATCACTGCAGTGGATACGTTTAGTAACCTGTTCGTTAACTGAATCATGTGACCTCGGGGCCCAGCAGCAACGGTCATAAAATAGATCCATATCCAAGCGCCTGAATTTGGATCTCGTGCACAACACGAGATGCACAACAGTACACAACATCTCATAGACAAGATCCTGAAACCAAGGTTGAAAGGATTCAGCTTTGCTGTCGCTCCCAAACACATCCCCACATAAACCATCATATGCGGAGTTGAAACCAGCCTGACCAAAAACCAACCCAGATGACGCTAACAGAATCAGACTTGAAATCACCAACATCCTCTGCACCAGCAAACCACCCAAAAGCAACTTATCCAAAGAAGAACAAACTGCATGACTTAACCTGAAAGAAGACACCAGCATAATAATCCTACCAGCAGACAAGGGCAACGCGACAGTGGTTATGAACACATCTGACTACCAAACCAAGTTAACCAACCTACTCCAAAACCCCACATACAAACCCCTAAACACAGACCCCACCACCTACCTAGAAAAAACCACCAGATCCAAAATAAAAGCCTCCCCCATCAGCGAAGAAATCCAGCAAAGAATCATACCCAGAGAGAAATCATCCAGATGCCCTAAGCTTTATGGTCTCCCCAAGATACACAAAGAAGGAACCCCACTTGGACCAATAGTCAGCTCCATAGGCTCACCTCTACAAAACCTAGCCAAATTTCTCGCCAAACAACTACAACCCTATGCAGAATCCAACTCACACGTAAGAAACTCATTCCAGTTCATCGAGATCATAAAGAAACAAAACTTACAACCCAGTGACCTACTAGTGAGCTTCGATGTCATATCCCTCTTCACCCAAGTGCCAATAAAAGAAGCCTTGACAGCCATCCGAAACAAATACAACCCCGCCAAGCACATCCTAGATCTGACCAACCACTGCCTATCCAATACATACTTCACCTACAACGGACAAAAATACAAACAAATAGAAGGAGCACCCAAGGGGTCACCCCTCTCACCTGTCATCGCAAACGTCTACATGGAACACTTTGAAACACAAGCTCTAGAAAAATATGATCACAAACCCAAACTCTGGCTCAGATAGGTAGATGACACCTTCATAATCTGGCCACAGGGGAAAGAAAAACTGAACAACTTCCTCACACACCTAAACAGCCTACACCCCAAAATACAATTCACCATGGAAACAGAAGCTAACAGTCAACTTCCCTTCCTAGATATCTTAGTATACAAAAAATCCAATGGCTCCCTAGGACACACCATCTACCAGAAGAAAACACATACACATCGCTATCTACACGCACTCTCACACCACCACCCAGCACAGATCAATTCCGTAGCCGAGACACTCATCTCCAGAACAAAATGCTTAGCCGATGAACAACACCTAAAAACCAAACTACACACTCTCACTAACGTACTAACAGCCAATGGATTCCAAAGAAAGAAGATTACCCACTTAATCCAAAAAGAAACCAAAATCCAAGACAGAGGACAAGAGAATGGCAAAGCCCTCCTCCCATATATAAAAGGCGCTACAGACAAAATCAGCAAGATCCTCCAAAAACACAATGTTAAGACAGCATTCTGCACAAACAGAAAAATATCCACCATCCTAAGAAATCCTAAAGACAAAATTGAGTTAGAAAACCAAAGAGTATACGAAATCCCATGCACTGCCTGCCCCGCCACATACATCGGACAAACTAACAGAAGAATAAGTGCACGCATTGAAGAACACAAGAACTCAATCAAAAAAGAAGAACTGACCTCTTCCCTGGTCCAACACCTCAAAGCCACAGGACATGAGATTGACTTAAAAAATACCAGAACTATCGCCAAAACCGAACACTTCAACAACAAAATAATCAGAGAAGCCATAGAGATAGAAAAACGCTCACACAGCATGAATAAACGAGATGACACCTCCCGCCTACCAGCCATTTGGAAACCCGCCCTCATGAACAGACGAGTACCTAACATGAAGAATGACACCAGACCCACACCCACGAGGGCCACACAAGATGCTACCACCACACTTCCATGTAGAAAGCAGACTCACACCCACACAGAAGATGAGACACGACCACGGACCAGAAGCCGCAATGCAGCTGCATCACTACCCGCTTCAAACCCCTCCGACCCATACATGAAGCGAACGGACGCCCACCATGAAGATGTGGCACGACCATGAATGCGAAGCCAAACAACAGGATCACAGCTCACGAGCTCAAATCGCCCAGCAACTAAGACTAACCGGAGCACAACCAAGCCCCCACCTGAACAGAACACACCCCCAGCCAATCAGAACACAGCCAACCCCCCAACCAATCAGAACACCCCTCACCCAATCAGAACACAGCCAAGCCCCCACCCAATCAAGTCACACCCCCACTAACAGTTAAAAGGAAGAAGCAGCTGCAAGCTCACATCACTCTGAGAAGCACAAAGCCAAAGACACAAGCCTGAAGATGATAAGACTTCATCGAAACATCGCCTAGATACTTCCAATTTTACGCGGGAGAAAACCCGAATAACCAAAGATCCATATATGTATATGCATATATTCATCCTTACTTAAATCTTCCAACATTCTTGGTATTATTTAAGTCTCATGGTCACAGATATCCTCTTAACAACTCATTTCAATCTTGAACCCTCTTTTTTTGTCCCCACCAATCGTAAAATCTATTCCACAGTATATAATATTCCGATTCATCCTTATTTTTCATTTCTAGTGTTAGCCTATCCATTCCAGCGCAAGTCAAGATTTTATTTATTACTTCATCTTCACTAGGAATTTCTTTCTCTTTCCACTTCTTGGCAAATACCATTCTTGCCGTACTGATGACGTGTATTATCAAATATAACTCTTCCTTATTGTAATTTTTCTTTTTTTGTATAATTCCCAATAAAAAAACATTCTGGTCTATTTTAAATCCCCTCATTTCTCCCAACCATTTCCCAATCCTGTGCCAAAACTCTTGTGCTTTTTTACATCTCCACCATGCATGACAGTATATGTCACGTTCCGTTAAACATTTCCAACATTTGGGGGACTGATTTTTATACATCTTTAGCCAGCCTAGCTGGCGGGAGATGACATCAGTAAAACATTTTTAAATACATTCTCCTTGTATGCCGTAAGATCTGAGTTCCGATCACATGACCACGGGGACCACAGCAACGGTCATTAAGTATGAAAACCTGTTGTAACTTCAAGCAGTCACGAAGCGAACTGTCGTAAGTTGAGGACTACCTATGAAGCTGGGCTGGCTATCCCAGTTCCTGAGACAGGGGTCCCTCTGCTCTGTGCTTGCTGGTTGTTTCCAAACTCCTCCCCTGCTCTTTAAATTGAGAATGGGGAGGGGAGGCACTGGGAGGAGGGGGGGAGGACACCTGGGATCGGGTTTCCAGCTTCGGCACTTATAAATAGCTCTTATAAATAGCTCGGCTGGTCATTTCTAAAAGGGACCTCAGGTTGCCCCTTCCAAAGGACGCTTCTTCTTTCCCATCCGCGGTCTCTATGGGCTGCTCCTCCACCCGTTCTGCTGCCTCCCGCAACCCGGATGTTCGACAGGGCGAGAATTGTGGGGTGTGAGGAATCCCCACCGAGGCACGCGCGTCACTTCTCGCGCGAGGGAAGGAGGCTTGGTTCGCAGTATGGGGGGAAAGGGGGTCGCAAACTCAGAAATGCCGATGAACACCGATAGCTGGGCTGAAATTGGACGCCTGGCCTGCCTAATTCTGAGCGGTGTCCTAATTTGGGACCTCTTGGTAAGAAGAGCCCGTTGGGTCTACTTACCCAAGGCACCAGGGTAGAAACGGAGAGTTGGTCAAGGGGCCACAGGAGTTGCCCACCCTTGTGGCAAAGCCACGGGAAACCTCTACAAAACACCACGTCCCCAACCTTTGGTATCTTCCGGAAGCAGAATCCAGCCTTCCAGAAACCACATAGCTAGTCATTTACACTTTAAGAATTTTGGTATTTAGAATAGAATTCTGTATTGGACACACAAGGAATTTGTCTAGAACCGCTTTATAAAGCCTTGGGAACCCTCCATCCAGTTTTGGTCACCACAATATAAAAATATTCTGGAAAGAAAGCAGGAAAAAAAAAAAGCAACAAATACGATGAAAGGCCTGGAGGTTAAAACTTACGAAGAACAGTTGCAGGAATCCGGTATGTCTAATCTAGTGAAAAGAAGGTCCAAGGATGACATGGTAGCAGCCTTCCAATATCGGGGGGTGGGGGGGTGTGCCCCAAAGAAGAAGGGGTCAATTTATATTCCAAAGCACCCGAGGGCAGGACAAGAAGCAACGGATGGAAACTGAGTAAGGAGAGAAGCAATCTGGAACTTAGGAGGAATTTCCTGATAGAGTAAGCGGAATGACCTGCCACCAGAAGCTGTGGGTACTCCATCCCTGGAGGATTTTAATAAGAGACTGGACAACCATTTGCCCTGGATGATAATAGCCTCTCCTGCTTGAGCAGGGGGCTGGACTAGAAGACCTCCAGGGTCCCTTTCAACTCTGTTGTTACCTCACCTGTTAACATTAAACGAGAACACCTTTTAAGGCAGGGCTCTCCAAACTTGGCAATTTTAAGACTTGTGGACTTCAACTCCCAGAACTGGCTGAGGAACTCTGGGAGTTGAAGTCCACAAGTCTTAAAGTTGCCATGGTTGGAGACCCCCTGTTTTAAAGTGTCCTGCTCAAATGTGGATGTCAAATCCCCCTGGGGACAGAGGGGGCTTGAGGGGGGAACCGCATATGGCCGTGGGTAGACAAATCAGACGAGCAGCTTCAATCGAATGGAGCAGAACTAGGGACAACCCTTGGGCTAGACAAAAGTTTGCATTATTATTATTATTATTATTATTTTTGGCAATTGGGCAGAATGTTTGAGTCCCGGGCTCGAATCTCAGCCTGACTACACATCTGCAGGAGTCCCTACCAGGCGTCGCAACGTCAACCTCGAAAGTTGTACTTGTTTAAACCTCCCTTTGCCCTGGCACCTGCAAACCCTCCAGCCTGGCTTCCCCTTTTGAAGGCAAACTGGAGAACATCGCCGTAAAAGGTTGAAACAAGCCGCTGTTTGACAACGCTCATCTGGCAGGGCTGGCCTTACTCTCCACACGCAACCGAGATACGCTTCATTTACAAAAGGGTTTTTCCCCCCACCTTCCTCCTCCAGATGGAAAAGTCCCGTCTGTTCCAACATCCTTTGCAAAAAATAATAAAAAATACAAACACGTAGGGGTGTCTGATGCAATAAAGCCAGACCAAGTGACAGAAGTGCTTTTGAGCCAGACGTACTACACGGAACATCTGTCAGCAGCAGGAGGAGGAAGCCTTTGAAGATTTTCCCCAAAACGGCTGACTGGGTGTCCTGAGAAGGTCCCAGGCGCTCGCTGAGCCCCCACCCCCAGTTTCTCTGACACAGGGTGGGTGGGTGGGAAGGATCTTTATCACAGCCGAGGCGAGAGCCACTAAAATAGACGGCGGTGAACTTGTCCCAACATGAAGGCGCCGTCTCCCCTTTGACGTCTCCTAGAAATGAATTCCGATGCGTTTTCCTCAGATCCTTCCCACCTCCTCATTCTGCAGTTCTGGGCCTGGAGGCTGATGAACTATTTAGTGCAGGGATGGGCAACCCATGGCTCCGGAGCCACATGCGGCTCTTTTCATCCCTCTGCTGCAGCTCCCTGTCGCTGGTTGGCATCACAATTTTGAGAGGGGATTTCAATTTGGGGGGAGAGGGAGGGGGAGGGGGAAATAGACATGGTGTGCCAGGAGGAGACTCTATGGTAAGAGGTGGGTTTTCTGGTCAGCTCCACAATGGATAGGGCTTTTGGTTAGGACAGGTAGAAGAAAAAGGATGCCACACTAGGAAGAGATTCTATGGTGGGGGAACCGGACATCTGGTCGGCTCCAGAATTGAACGGGAGGTTTCCAGTTGGGACTTTTGTGGCTCTTTGAGCAGGGGTGGGATTCTACCGGTTCAGACCGGTTCTATAGAACCGGTTGTTATGATTCTGCACAGTTCAGAGCCCCACCCTCCTAGCCAGTCCTTATCACGCATGCCCCCCCACGCTCCATTTTTTCCTTCCTGGGCCTCAGGGAAGCATTCTGGGAGCAAAAACACTCCTGCCAGGTGGCTTCCCTGAGGCCCAGAAGACCCTCCCCCCAAATGGAGGGAGGTGCTGCCAAATAAAAAATGAAAAAAAGAAGCCACGCCCACCCAGTCACATGGCCGCGCCTACCTAGGCACACCCACAGAACCGGTGGTTACAAACTTTGAACCCCTGTCTTTGAGTGTTTTAAGGTTGCTGACCCTTGGTTTAGTAAAGGAAGTCAACAGCTGCTCCACTTACAACTCTGAGCCGGGCGCGTTTTAGGAAGAGAACCTGGTTAGTCGGCCCTGGCAAGAGGCGCCGGCATCTGTTTTCAACTACAGGTCGCCCCCCCCGACTTACAACAGTTCATTTAGTGACCATTCAAAATGACAACACCAACACCAGTTTGCACACTGGTGACCGTAGCAGCATCCCCTGTGGTCACGTGATCAAAATTCAGGCACTTGGCAACTGACTCGTATTTATGACCTTTGCAGTCTCCCAAGGTCAAGTGATTCCCCTTTTTGCGACCTTCTGTCGAGCAAAGTCAAGGAAGCCAGTTTCGTTTAACAACCAGGCTAACTTATCCACTGCAGCGATTCACTCAACAAATGTTTTGCTTGACAGAAACGTCGGGCTCAATTGCGGTCATAAGTGGAGGACTATCCCGTACTAAATCTAAGTGGCTTAAAATTAGCGGCCTCGCGCTTTTGAATAAAACGTGTTTGGAGCCGATACGAGCCGATTCCACCTCGGCATGTACAATAACTAATATTTTTTTGCCCTGAGAAAATCTAGCCCTCCATTTCTCCGCTTGGAACAAATGAAGTTTTCAAAAGACACGAAGTCCCAACGCCTCTGCATGCTTGAAGCCGGTTTTGAAAAAAGCTAGAACAATAAAATTTGAAAGACCACTAAGACCTGCATCCAGGGGGAAAAGTGTTTTTGTTTCGGGGCTCTTAATCGTCTTAGTTGCTCTTCTCTGCACTGTTTGTAACGTTAATATTAACGCTAACATTATAAACTTAATAAGTCAATACGATAACATTGTAATACTATAACGGTAATATTATAAGCTTCCTAAAACTTATGATCGTTGCAGTCATGTGATGACCCAGGACGGGATATAAAAGCAACAAAGTCACAAAAACAGGCAAAGTCTCTTTAATCCCTTCAACTTGGCTTCAAAGGTCCAAATTATCTATCATTGACTGGAGGAAAAAACTCTCCCACAAACAGTTTGCGAAAAGGAAGAACTTCCGTTCAAACTCAAAATGCATATAAATTATAAATAGGAAAAAAAACAGCACAAACCACACTGAAGCAATTAATGAGACAAGACTGGATAAGGGCTTGAAGGCGTCCAGAGATATCGAAATTACACGTACTGGAAAGGACGCCAGAACTCAGATAAAAACTGAAAGACTAGAAATATTTTCACTGGCCTATGTGCAGTTTGTCCTTTTTAAACAGTCCTCACAGCTGCAACCCATGAAGGGGATCAAGGCCCTTTCCTCCCCCGCTCCCGTAGACCACACCATTCATGTTTCTCCCTTATCCACTCCTCCCTGTGTGCCCTAGGATGGAGAGGGGATGGGCCTGGGTCTTTCTCTGAATGCCCAGCTGGCCTCTGCCCTTCCCCAGCCTCCTCCACCACCTCCGGAGCCACACTCCCACTCCCTGTTGGCTGTTCCTCCTCTCCCTCAGAATCAGATTCTAACAGGGGCCTGACAAGTCCTTTCCATCGAAGGAAAGAAACAATTGGAGGCCAATTGGAGCTTCCAACTGATTACAGGTAGTCCTTTGAAAGGCCAAGGGGAAGCGGCTCGTGCGTAGCCCGCAGGCAAAGCTGATAAGACACGGTTGTGATACTGTGATGCAACAGCCGAGGAAAAATTGGCAAGTGGCGGATGGAGGGGAGTCAGCCTCTTTAGATGCAATCTCTAGGTTGCATGATACAGGAAACAGCAACCTAACGTCCAAGGCCCTTGCAAGCTAGTAACACACCCCAGGATTACACATCTACCCGTTTTACAAAAGGAAAATGGAGGCAGGGCAATTTCTGGCCAATTTCTTGACGAGATGATGGAAGGGGGAGCTAGCTTTACATCAGGAATTGGCTTTCTCGCTGCTCAACTGTTTGGTATCTCTCGCTGGCTGATCTACGGTTAATCATTGGAAGCTGGGGCGTCTAACCCCTGGCAAATTTCAAACCTTGTGGACTTCAACTCCCAGAATTCCCCAGCCAGCAATGATGACCGGTGGGCAAAACTCGCTTAACGCATGCTCTTGCTTAGCAACAAAAATTCTGGGGCCCGATACGGTCGTAAGTTGAAGACATCTGCAATGGGGTGCGGGTTTTTTTGCGGAAAAAGAAGGGAGCTGTTGTTCATCAGGCGAAGCTTGGAGAAATAAAGACCGGTTGATCAACTCTCAGCGACCAGAGATTTACCACTGATTATTGTACGTTTTCTAACCGCGTGGCTTTTGTGGGAAAAACACAGCGGTGTTTTCCCACGGTCTTCTTCATGCCATGTTGCCAGTGAGGATCTGCCTCCAGCATCTCCCTGCGGTGCTGCTGGTCCATACAGGGGCCTGCTGGCTTGAGCTGGGCAGCTGGGGTGACTTTCACCCCCTTGGACGACCCTGCTGGAAATACAGGCAGTCCTCGGCTTACAACCACAATACCGCCCAAAATTTCTGTTGGTAAGCGAGACCGTTGTTAGAGTGGTGCGGTGGCCTAGAAGTGGAGCTCTCGCCCCACAATCGGGAGGCTGTGAGTTCGATCCTAAGTAGAGGCAGATGTTTCTCTCTCTGGTCACAATGAGAATGTATCTGCTGAACAAAACTCCGCGCTGGCTACAGGAAGAGCATCCGGCCATTAAAACACTCTGCTAGCTCCATTCAGTTTCCACCCTGCAAGGGATTATGGGGTTGTTAAAAGATGATGCTGAAGTGAGACCGTTGTTAAGTGAGTTTGAGCTCCATTTTAGTCCCCCGGGTTGTTAAGTGAATCTGGCTTCTCCACTGACTTTGCTTGTCAGAAGATTGGGGGATGCTTCAACTGTCATAAATGACAGCCATCCGGATTTTGATCACGTGATCATAGGGATGCAGCAACAGTGGCTCTTGAGTCACCTTTTTCAACTTCAAATGGTCACTAAACGAGAGTCAATGGCCATCTACATACACTCCTGACTGGACAGACACACTTATCTTTCCACGATGAATGCAGCCCAAAGACTTGGAGAGGGTGAAATTTAGAGTGAATTCAAAAGATAAAGCAATGTTTCTCAACCTGGCTAGCTTTAAGACCGCTGGAATTCAGCTCCCAGAATTCCCCAGCCAGTGCATGCTGAAGTCCACTGGTCTTAAAGCTGCCCAAGTTGAGAAACAGAGCGTGTGTGTGTGTGTGTGTGTGTGAGAGAGAGAGAGAGAGAAAGACAGAGAGAGAGGGAGGGAGGGGGAGAGAGAAAGAGAGAGAGGGAGGGAGGGAGAGGGAGGGAGGGAGAGAGAGGGAGAAAGAGAGAGACAGAGAGAGGGAGGGAGGAGAGAGGGAGGGAGAGAGAGGAGGGAGGGAGAGAGAGGGAGGGAGGGGAGGGAGGGAGGAGAGAGAGAGAGAGAGAGAGGGAGGGAGGGAGAGGGGGAGAGAGAGAGGGAGGGAGGGAGAGAGGGAGGGAGGGAGAGAGAAAGAGAGAGAGAGAGAGAGGGAGGAGGGAGAGAGAGGGGGAGGGAAGGAAGGAGAGAGAGAGGGAGGAGGGAGAGAGGGGAGAGAGAGAGAAAGAGAGAGAGAGGGGAGAGAGAGGGGGAGAGAGAGGGAGGGAGGGAGAGAGAGAGGGAGGGAGAGAGAGGGAGAGGGAGGGAGAGAGAGAGAGAGAGAGAGAGATATTCAAAGGCACACTACATAAGGCATGTGTGGCATGTGCCAACAGTGAGGCCATGCCCGGATTAAGAGAGCCAACTGCCGCCTCTGTCCCCTTCCCCAGCCTTCGAAACCCAAGTCCCTGAGTTCAGGCGAGGGGAGAAGCAGCTGTTGACGGTAACCAAACCCAGGCATCCCGCTCCGTGCTCTACAGGTGGGGGACAGTGCCTTGCGGGCGTGCAAAGCCACGGAACAAGCTCCGCGGGGAGACGTGGCACCGTTCGGGGGAGGCTGGCCTGGGCTTGCCAGACAGTGGGAAGGTGACTATCCATCAACTGACAGGCAGAGCAGCCCCACCCACTCCACCCCCCGACCTCTTTTCCTGTCGTCCCGTTTCCCAACACATCCACTGTGCAATTGTGACATGCCCACCAACCCATCGGAATAAGAGCTGGAAGGTAGTTTCTAGTCCAACGACCCGCCCAGACAAACGGCTGCCCAGCCTCTTCTTCAAAACCTCCAGGGACGGAGCCCCCACAACTTCTGGTGGCAAGCCGTTCCACTGGTTAATCGTTTTAATTGTCAAGAAATTTCTCCTTCATTCCAGGCTGATTCGAATTCGAATTTAGAATTCCTTGATTAGAATTAGAATTTAGAATAGAGCAGGAGAACCTATCCTATTTTAGGTAAGTGGCCATCTAGTTTCTTCTTAGAAAACCTCCAGCGATGGGGGCACCCACGATTTCTGAAGGCAAGCCATTCCACAGGTGAATTGTCCTCACTGTTAGGAAGTTTCTCCTTCATTCCAGGTTGCTTCTCTCCTCGGCTAGTTTCCATCCATTATTTCTTGTCCTGCCTTCTGGGGCTTGGGAGAACAGGTGGAGACCTTTCTTCCTTTGGGGCAGCTCCTCAAATCCTGGGACGCTGCTATCCTGTCCCACCCAGTCCTTCTTTTCTCTAGACTGGCCCCTGCCCAGTTCCTGCAACCGTGCTTCCTACGTTTTAGTCTCCAGGCCCTTCATCAAAGCGGAGTTGCTCCACTTTGCACTTTTCCCAAAGTCAGTAAATGTCAATCATGATGGTCATGAGAAGTCCCAGGGCTTTAAAAAGAATAATAAAGCACAACTAATGTGGCATTGGGGTTAGATTGAGACACTGGCACCCCAAGAAGAGCAGAGAGCAAAAGGGGTTTTCAATGCTTTCTATAGGAGGCCAACCAGGATTTTCCTCCAAGGTTGGAATATCTAATTTCATAGCCGCTGGACTAAAAAAAGACATTTTTGTAGAAAGGACGTGTGAGCGAAAGGTCCCTTTGCCCAGAATGTTACCTTTAATATTATGTATGTACATCATGTATGTGTCTATAAAAATATAAATATAAAAGTTTGGGGACAATTAGCTCACGCGGCAGGACTTAGGCAGCAGCGCAGGCGGAGGTAGTCCTCAACGGTTCATTTAGTGACAACGGCAGTGAAACATGGGACTTCGGGCCGCTTTTGAGTTACGACCTTTGCCGCATCCCCAGGGTCACGAGAGCCAAATTCAGGCGCTTGGATATGGATCTAGTTTAGGACCGTTGCTGCTGGGCCCCGAGGTCACGTCATTCACTTAACGAACAGGTTACT
Organism: Pseudonaja textilis; assembly: GCF_049901715.1. Taxonomy (NCBI): domain Eukaryota; kingdom Metazoa; phylum Chordata; class Lepidosauria; order Squamata; family Elapidae; genus Pseudonaja; species Pseudonaja textilis. Next base: position 5,135,992 of record NC_141995.1, read on the forward strand.
AAAGATATCCACTGCAGTGATTCACTTAGCAACCGTGGCAAGGAAAGTCACAAAATGGGGCAAAATGCACTTGACCACTCTCTCACTTAGCAGAAAACTGGGGCTCAACTGGGGTCATAAGTCGAGGACTACCTCTAGAGCAGAGGTCTCCAACCTTGACAACTTTAAGCCTGGAGGACTCCTACTCCCAGAATTCCCCAGCCAGCTTTGAATTCTGGGAGTTGAAGTCCTCCAGGCTTTGAATTCTGGGATTTGAAGTCCTCCAGGCATTGAATTCTGGGAGTTGAAGTCCTCCAGGCTTTGAATTCTGGGATTTGAAGTCCTCCAGGCATTGAATTCTGGGAGCTGAAGTCCTCCAGGCTTTGAATTCTGGGATTTGAAGTCCTCCAGGCATTGAATTCTGGGAGCTAAAGTCCTCCAGGCTTTGAATTCTGGGAGCTGAAGTCTTCCAGGCTTTGAATTCTGGGAGTTAGTCCTCCAGGCTTTGAATTCTGGGAGCTGAAGTCTTCCACGCTTTGAATTCTGGGAGTTAGTCCTCCAGGCTTTGAATTCTGGGAGCTGAAGTCTTCCAGGCTTTGAATTCTGGGAGTTGAAGTCCTCCCAGGCATTGAATTCTGGGAGTTAGTCCTCCAGGCTTTGAATTCTGGGAGCTGAAGTCCTCCAGGCTTTGAATTCTGGGAGCTGAAGTCCTCCCGGCTTTGATTTCTGAGAGTTGAAGTCCTCCAGGCTTTGAATTCTGGGATTTGAAGTCCTCCAGGCTTTGAATTCTGGGAGTTGAAGTCCTCCAGGCTTTGAATTCTGGGATTTGAAGTCCTCCAGGCATTGAATTCTGGGATTTGAAGTCCTCCCGGCTTTGAATTCTGGGAGTTGAAGTCCTCCAGGCATTGAATTCTGGGATTTGAAGTCCTCCAGGCATTGAATTCTGGGATTTGAAGTCCTCCGGGCTTTGAATTCTGGGAGCTGAAGTCCTCCAGGCTTAAAGTTGCCAAAGTAGACCCCTGCTCTCTAGGAGCCCAGGTAAAAGAAGGTGGAATTAAACACATCACTGCTCACCCTCCAAGCTGCACTGCTGAGCCTCTGAGCCATGTCAGATACACCAGTGTGGTCAGAGAAGGGTGGAAACAGCTGGAACTCTGGTGCTTTGTTAAAAAGATAAACAACTGGAAGCCAACTTCAGCAAACTCTGTATTCTCCAGGGAGTGGGAGGAGAAAGTATTTTGTCAGGGACTTACTCACTCAATGATTTGCAGAGCTGGCTAGGAGTGAGCAGCCTCTCTATGCTCCTCATTAGAAGCTGTGCCGGTTCAGTACTATCCTCGGGATCCGTTTAATTTTATTTAATTAAACATTTACGCTCTTCCTCTCCTCTATAAGGTGACTCTGGGCAGCGTACAGGCTGTCCTTCCCATACGATGTACAATTGAGCCCCACATTTCTGCTGCTAAGTGAGGCAGGCGTTCAGTGAGTTTTTGCCCCATTTTACAAACTGCCTTGCCACTGTCGTTAAGTGAATCGCTGCAGCGGTTGAGTTAGTAACACAGCTGTTAAGTGAATGGGGCTTCCCCCCATCGAGTTTGCGGGTGAGAAGGTCCCGAAAGGAAATCCTAGGACCCCAGGACACCGCAACCATCATAAATATGAGTCAGTCGCTAATTGTGCATTTTGATCATGTGACCATAGGGACACTGCAAGGGTTGTAAGTGTAAAAAACGATTGTGTCCCTTCTTTTCAGCGCTGCTGTAACTTCGACCAGTCACTAAATGAACTGTTTTAACTGTCAAGGTGCAGATATATAAATTAAACTTTTTTAAATGATAAAAGGTGAAGGTTCTCCTCGCATATACGTGCCAGTTGTTCCAGGCTCTAGGGGGCAGTGTGCTCATCTCCGTTACAAAGGCACTGAAGAGCCAGCGCTGTCCGAAGACGTCTCCGTGGTCATGTGGCCGGCAGGACTAAACACCGAAGGCACACAGAACGCTGTGACCTAAGCGGACCCTATTTTTCTACTTGCGTTTTTGATGTAGTTTCAAACTGCTAGGTTGGCAGAAGCTGGGACAAGGAACGGGAGCTCACTCTGTGACGCGGCGCTGGGGATTCAAATCGCCGTAACTGCCAACCTTTCCGATCGACAAGCCCGGGGTCTTGGCCCCCGAGCCACCGCGTCCCCTTTTTAAATTATACCAAACTCAAAACTAACAGATAAAAGACAGGCAGGGGGATGTGGGGTCTTCTTAGCCCCCTAGAACCCATCTCGAGACCACCCCTCCCAGGCTGGCCTTTCTCCACAAGGACCAGTTCGGCCTATGCCCACCCGCCTTCCTCGCTCTGGCTCGGCCACACTTTCTCAGTTGTGCAGAACCACAACACTGGGAGGGAGGGAGGGGTCTTTAAAGGGCCAAGCAACGCTGCCCAACGCTACGGGCCAAGTTCCCTCACACCACGCCATGCTTCTCGACACTGGCAAAAATGATTCAGCTTCTTCCACCTACGGCCAAAAGCTGGAAGTTGAAGGTTGTTAACGAAGAGGGAAGAGGCTGCCGGAGGCCAACGGGGAGATCTCTCCTAGGGCCGATCCTCTTTCCATTTGACCCTCCAGCCTTTGAAACCCCCTTTTGGCTCCATCGCTGTAACTTCTTGAGCCATTAAAAGCTGCCAAACCTCCAGCTGGAAGCTTTATAAGTCAGCGTGGGGCCTCCCCTTGGAAGTGAGACACGCCAAAGCCTCCGGGAGAAGAGATTCCCAGGCTCTGGAATGGCTCCAGGCTGGCCACTTGCTTTCCCGACAGGATGTACCCTCAAGGCTTCCTGTTCAGCATGGGAGTTTGCCAGGACAAGCCCCTTGGCCCTCTTCTTTCCAGTTGGGTCTGACAGTTGGGGCTCTTCTGAGGCTTTTATTCACATACTTTAATTTTCTCCATTTCATCGCGCGTCTCGGAAGCGTTTTTTACATCGTCACACTCTACTTGCCTCCCTTTTAAATCTTAATTTATTTGGATTTTTTTTTTTTTTTAAAAAAGGCTATTTGTTTGTTTTATTTCTTAGTTGGCCGAGCTAGTTTAAATCAAACCCCGGTTGAATGGTTCTACCTCCCTCCGTCCCCCTTTCTAGTGTGACCGTAGACTGGCTAAAAAACGTCAACTTTCTTTCAATAATAATAATTGCAGCTTGTTTCCTGTTTAAGCCCCTTTAATTTTTAACTGCAGGTAGTTTGGGAACCAGCGAATCCTCAAACCAGTCTCGAGGCTCCCTTGTTTCAGGCAAAGGGTTCGGACGGACGGACACACACACACACACACACGATTCTTAGTAAAAATAGCCGGGATTAAATCCCACATTCCCTGCTCGTTCAGCAGACAAGGGGACGTGCAACACTCATACACACACAGAGAGAAGGCCAGAGCGTGCTGCGGCTTGTGAGGCTGGTTTTAGAGGCTTCTGTGAAATGGTTCTCCCCCGCTTCTAACAGCCTCCTCCTCCTCCTCTTACTCACTGCACCTTCTTTCTCTCCTCTCTCAAATACTGCCTGGAGACCCCGCCGAGTTGGCAAAATCACAAGCCCCCTCGTTTTCAGACACGGATCTGGCACAAGCACGCTTGGTTGAGCCCGGATCGGAGGCTCCCGGTTCAGGTTCTATAACACAGGCCAACGGAAGAAAAGCACAGCCACGCGCGCACACGCATGGTGGCTTTCTCTCTTGCAAGCCACGATAGGCAGCCGGATTACCCGCTTAGACCAGGATCCTAGACACAGCCTCCATCGAAACCCGATTCCCAGTAACTCAGCCAAAGGTTATATCTGGGGGGTGGGGAGGGGGAGAAGCGGGGGGGAGGGAAGGGTTCTGCTTTTAACCGTCAGATCGTATCGTCACAAGTTCTGGGTCAAACTCTGAACCTGATCTGGGGCTTTGCTAGTAAACAGCCAAAGTATCTGCAGAGGCTGGCTGGCCTGGCTCAGGAATGGAAGGAATCAGGGTGGGTGGGTATTTTAATACTACAGGCAGTCCTTGGCTTACGACCATAACCGAGGATGAAATTTCTGTGGCTAAGTGAGACATTTGTTAAAAAGTGAGTGTCGCTCTGTTTTATTACCTTCCTTGCCAGAGTTGTTAAGTGAATCACTGCAGTTGCTACATTTAGTAACATGGCGGTTAATCTGGCTTCCGAGTTGACTTTGTCAGAAGGTCGCCCAAGGGGATCATTGTTGGCCCCAGGGACACTGTGACCGTCGTAAGTGCGAACTAGCTCCCAAGCATCTGAATTCTGATCCCGTGATTCGGCGGGGAGGCTGCAACAGCCGTGTGAAAAACGGTCCGAAGTCACATTTTTCAGTGGCATGGTTAATTTTGAATGGTCATTAAGTGAACTGCTGCACATCAAGGACTACATGTACAATCCATTTATTTGCCTCTTATCAAGGCATTTCTTTCTACATCCCCCCCCCAAAAAAACCCTACAAAATGCTCAGGATGTATTTTTATTGCCAGAACGGCATTCCTTATCACCAAGAGACGGAGTGGCTTTTGCTGAATTGACAGAAAAAGGGACAAAAGGCAGCAAGCGGCTCTCTTGATGGTTCCCCCTAACAAAAATAAAATAAAAACACCCTTGGAAAAAAAAAAGTCACCTGTCTTCGTACCGAACTGGGAGGATTTCCTGCAGAAACCTGACAGGAGCGAGAATTAACCAGACGGAGAGGATCTGGGATCCAACACAATCGTTTTGCCCAAGCTCTCTCTCTCACCAGATGTCAAAAGGAGGCTGAAAAACAACAGCCGGGTTGTGCACCGTGAAATGTTAAACTCCACGCGGTGTTTTTCTTCGCCCTTCAAAAGTCAGAAGTCGCTATTTTTTTTCCACACCTTTCCCCCCACCCTTTTTCTTTTCCTCCCCTGGATAAGGCCAGGAACAGCTGGCACTCCCAGGCTGTTCCAATTTGCAAACCTGTCCAACGCACTCACTTTTTCCTCAGGGGCCTCTCCTGTGCAAGCTCAACAAAATACAAGTTTTTCTGGTTTGGCAGGCGTTCAGAGGACCTTTAGCACCCATCCCTTAATTGGACACGAGGGGCCCCCCCTCCCCAAAAGGCATCTTCCTTAGCACCTGCCACTCCACCTCAATTCTGGATTGGGGTTTCCTTGTGGGATCTAGTAGGTTAAAGGCTGGAACACACACTTCAATTCCGCCGCCCCCACCGTTTCCTCTGGGACGCACAAGCGAATGTTTAATATTGTTGGGTTCCCAAGTGCTCTCTGAGCTTCGTTTTCTTGCAGACGTTTCATTACCCAACTAGGTCACATTATCAGTGCGAGGAGAGTGTAGGGTTTGTAGGAAAGGAGGACTGTGGGATCCTCAGTGCTCTCTGAGCTTGGTGGTTTTCTTGAAGACATTTCATGACCCAACTAGGTAACACCGCTAGTGCTAGGAGGGAGTAGGATTTGTGAAGTGGAAAAGGCATACCGTTTGTTTTACACAGTCAAATTATTGCTTTAGTGGTTTTCCTTGGCCAAAGCTTCCTGTCATTTTGTTTAGTCAAAAACAGCTCTTTCTGCATGGAAAGTTTGGCCATAGTCCATTGATAGAATGCAAATGTTTTGTCATTTTCCCAGCCGTCTAAAACCATAGCTGCCTTTTGAAAGGTTATATTTACCTACCCAAAGGCATTTCACAGAAACCTGCCTAAAGGGGGAAGAGGACCGTTGGGGTCCTTGGTGTTTTCTTGCAGACGTTTTATTACCCAACCAGGTAAGATTATCAGTGCTAGAAGGCCACTCTATGGCATTCTTTCCTCAAAGAACAGCAATCAGCTGAAGATGACTAAAAGACTTAAAATTTCTTGCCATTCCCAACCTACATAATTGAATCCTCATCCTTCTTTCTGGAAGCCACCAGAACACCTGGCTTGTAGAACCAGTCTTTGCCAAAGAGGCCCAACCTCTCTGCTTCAGGTACAAGACAGACAGGAACACCTTTCAGGAGTGCCCCACAAACAGACCATTTCGCCATTGCCCCAAATGCTGCAAAACAGCCCAGCCAGCTCTTTTTTTCCAAGCACAAACCAAGATAGGTCAAAGCCAACCCACGCCAGACCTGCTTTAGCAACTAATATACTACATTCACAACATTCAGTACAAAAAAAAAAAAAAAATACAGTCCGTTGTCCATTAACTAAGGTTACCCGAAACCAGAATATACGTGCTTTGCTTGCTATATCCAATTTTTTTTTTCTTTTCCACCAAATCCAACCAAACAGAAAGAACCCAGGCAACCTTCATTACATTCCCCCCTAACAGCCTTCGTTGGATCAAGCAACACAGGAGACAAATCCAATAAATAAGAGTTAATTTAAAGTTTAAATTAAAAGGTAAATCTATAACTATCCACAGGAAGGAGATTTGAACAAGAGGGTTTATTTTTCCAGCTTTGCAATGGGGAAAGGAAGGTTGACAAATACCCCTCAAAAAACTGCATTTCTCAACCTCAGGTTTTGTTTTTTTGTTTTTTAATGAGCTGACTCCCAGAATTCCCTAGCCAGCATGTTTTAAAGGTGGGTGGACTCCAATTCCCAGAATCCCACACCCCGCTGGCTAGGGAATTCTGGGGGTTGGAATCCACCCACCCTAAAACTGGTTGGGAATTTCTGGGACTCATGGCTCATCCATCTTAAAGCAAGAGGAGTGGGGCATTCTGGGAGACAGAGTGCACTCACCATAAAGGGGATTATGGGACTTGAAGGCCATCCATCTTAAAGCAGGCTGGCTGGCTTTGTGGGTGGGGTTATGGGAGTACAACCCTCTTAAAGCAGACTGGGTGGTGGATTTTGGGAATTGGAGTCCACCCCTTTCAAAGCATCTGGCTGGGGAATTATAGGGCTTGAAGCCCTCCCCCCATCTTAAAGCAAGGTAGGCTGGGGATTCTGGGAGCCGTAGTCCACCCACCTTAAAAACAAGGGATTCTGGGAGCTGTAGTCCACCACCTTAAAAGCAAGGTAGGCTGGGGATTCTGGGAGCTGTAATCCACCCACCTTAAAAGCAAGCTTGGCTGGGGATTCTGGGGGCTTTAGTCCCCCCACCTTAAAAGCAAGGTAGGCTGGGGATTCTGGGGGCTGTAATCCACCCACCTTAAAAGCAAGCTAGGCTGGGGATTCTGGGGGCAGTAGTCCCCCCACCTTAAAAGCAAGGTAGGCTGGGGATTCTGGGAGCTGTAGTCCACCCACCTTAAAAACAAGGGATTCTGGGAGCTGTAGTCCACCACCTTAAAAGCAAGGTAGGCTGGGGATTCTGGGAGCTGTAGTCCGCCCACCTTAAAAGCAAGGTAGGCTGGGGGTTCTGGGAGCTGTAGTCCACCCACCTTAAAAGCAAGCTAGGCTGGTGATTCTGGGAATTGAAACCCCCCTTTAAAGGGACTGAGGTAGAGGCAGGCACAGTTCCAGGGGCCGCCAGAGGCAGCCCTGCCCCGCCTCGTCCGACGCAGCCTGGCTGGGCGGGCTGAAAAGGGGTCGCCCCGGGGCCCTCTGCCCTCCCGGAGCTGGCAGTCCCCACGGTGGGCCCAGACGCGGCCGCGTCCCTGCCTACCTGCCGTGGGCCCCGCGGGGCCTCCACCGCTGCGCGATGCCCACCCGCCCGCTGGGCTACCTCAGTTCGACTCGCCCGCTCGCGCTCCCTCAGCCCCGGCCACGCCCCTCCCCGCCGCGCCCCTCCCTCCCCTCCCTGCCCATTGGCTCGCGCCTCGCCGCCCCTGACAGCGCGCCGCCCATTGGCCGCTCGCCGACGAGGCCCGCCCCCCGTTGGCCGTCGGGACGCCCTCACCTCATTGGCCCGCAGACCCGTACGACGCCTTTCCTCGCTCTGGGGGTGAGGGGGCGCTCGCCACGGCCGCGCGTGACGTAGGCGGAGGGCCCCCTCTTTCCGAGCGCTGATTGGCGGAGGCTCTGCCCTCCGTCTTCAAAGCCGCAGCGTCTCCCACGTGGCAGCCCTACGATGACCACCCATTGGCCTACTGAAGGCCTCCGCCTTTGCCGCCCCACCCGGGTGCTGATTGGATGAAGCCACAAAGACCTCCGCCAATCCGAGAAAGGACTAAACCAAGACGGCGATGGGGGGGGAAACGCGGTCCCGTCGCAGCTCGGCTCTTTGTCTTGGGCGAAAGACTTTATCAATGTCCCCCCCCTGCAAGAAGTAGCTTGACCGGACTGCAGCGCCGACACGTGGCTTGGACAGCAGTTTTCCCCCTTGTGAGCGTGGCTGCAGCTGCCAGGTTTCCTTTGGATGGGAGACCCCGAGGAAATCCAGCCAGGAAGAATTTACAGTGCAAACAAATCCCAGAAAACGGGCTCGGAGTGTGGAAAGGCTTACTCTTCTTGATCCCTTGGCTCAAATCCTGGAGCGGCGAACAGAATTGATAGTTTATTTTATTTTTTCTGCTTTGTATATGCCACCCAACTCATTCTGAAAAGCAACTCTGGGTAGTTTACAATTAAAATCGAATACAGGACTTACAACAGTTCGTTAAGTGACCGTTCAAAGTTGCAACGGCAGTGAAAAATGTGACTTAGGACCATTTTTCACAGGTAACCCTTGGACACGTGAGTGTTCTTGGGGTCACGTGATCCCCTTTTTGAGAGCAAAATCAACGGGGAAACTGGATTCGATTCATTTAACATATGCAGGGATTCACTTAACAAATGAATAGAGTGAATGAGCTGGAAGGGACCCTGGAGGTCTTCTAGTCCAGCCCTCTGTTTGGTTCGTAGAGTGCGGCAAAACTCAAATTCAATTGTGTTGCGTTGATTGTCACAGTGCTCTCTGCTGACACCTGCTGGTTAAAAATGATTCGGTTTTTTTTTCTTGGCGCATGCGCAAAAAACCTCGGCAGGGACAGAAGAATACGTGCAATAGGCGTCCAAGAACTATCCTCCATTGGTCGGCGATATCATCCTCATCCTATGTCCCCTGTCTTTTCCAATCGGTTTCCAGGCTTTGCGCATGCGCCTTGGGCGAAGACGGGGATGGCACGGAGCTGTATGCGGCGGATTCTGTCTCAAAAAAAAAAAAAAAGAAAAAAAAAACCGCGCCTGCGCGATGGGCTACCGACTCTCCCGTGGCGCATGCGTAGATATTTTCTCGAACGCAGTAATAGTAGTCGAGTGCCCTGGTTGGTGTGAACGCGGCTGTCCCTTCGTTTTCGTACCGAGTGGATTTAAGGGGGATCCCCGGTCGGTGCGGAAAAGCGGGGACACGCGTCTGGGGTCTTTTGACGTCGTGTGAATGCTGCAGGGGCGGCTCTTGAGGGAGGGAGAAGCGGAGACTGCCGACCCCTGGTGGCGCTTGGCGGCAAGTGCAGCAGAGTGCCCTAGGAAAGAGGCTGAAAGGGTTGGGCTAGATGACCCACGAGGTCCCTTTCCAACCCTATCCTGGGATTTTAGGATTCTGCAGACGTTACACGTGGTCCTCGACTTAAAATCGTTCGTTTAGTGACCCAAAGTTACAACCAGAGCACTGGAAACAATTGTGACCGTTTTTTCACCCTTAACGACTGTTGCATACCCGTTAAATTTCGGATGCTCGGCAACTGACTCGTATTTATGACGGTTGCAGCATCCCAGGGGTTCATTTGATGCCCTTTTGGCAACCTCCTGACAAGCAAAGTCAAGTGAAGGGAAGCCAGATTGATGAATGCTGACAAGTGACTCGCTTATCAGCTGTGGCAAGCAAGGTCGTAAAATGGAGCAAAACTCCCTTGGCAGCTGTCCTTGAGTTTCAGCAGTTTGTTTTAGTGACCGTTCAAAGTTACAACTCTGAAAAAAAGGGACTTACATCCCCTTTTCGCACTTAAGACCATTGCAGTATCCCCATGGCAACTTGACTCGTATTTATGAGCATCCTGGGGTCGTGCGATCCCCTCTTGCGACCTTTTGACAAGCAAAATTAGCGGCGTAAGCCAGATTCGCTTAACAACCGTCTGACTCACTTAGCAACAGCAGTGATTCATTTAACAACCGTGGCAAGGAAGGCCGCCGAATGGGGCAAAATCACTTAGCAACCACCTTGCTTAGCACCGGAACAAATTATGGCCGTTATGCAGCAATGTGCCTGCTCATTTCCCATCTTGATTATTGCAACGTCCTCTACAGGGGGCTGCCCTTGAAAGGGCATCCGGAAGCCCCAGTTGGTGCAAAACGCAGCGGCCTGCATGGTTTTGTGCAGACCCTGCTGTGCACATGTGTCACCCTCTCCTGCAGGAGCTGCACTGGTTGCCGATTTGCTTCTGGGTGCAATTCAAGATGTGCTGGTTGTCACCTATTAAAGCCCATCATGGCTTGGGACCAGGTGATCTGAGGGACTGTCTCCTGCTGCTCACATCTACCTGACCCATTAGAGCGGGGAGGCAAGGGTCCCATCTGAGGGAGATACACCTGGTGAGACCCAGAAGAAGGGCCTTCTACATTGTGGCTCCCTCTGGGACATCATTCCCTCAGAGATTAAAATGGCCGTCACTCTAGCTCTCTTCTGGAAGGTGCTAAGACCTGGTTCTGCCAGCGGGCCTGGGGAGCCCAGAGCGGGATAGAGCCCATCAAATGGTGCATGTGATCTGCTGTCGTCGAGGCAGGGTGGGTGGGAGTTGAGGGGTGATTATTTATTTTTCCAGATTTTGTTCTATTGTATTTTATTACCTTGTTTAGTTTAGTTTACTTTATTGTCATTGCATCTTGTACAACAAAATCAAACACTATCTTCAGTGCATATCATGACCATGAAAATAAACACAAACACACATCCTTCACCCTCCACACATTGAACCCCGGAAACCCCCAACACCACACCAACACTGCACTATACAATAGAATTCAAAAGAGCTACTGCCCTGGGATAGAAGCTGTTTTTCAGCCTATTTGTCCTTGTTTTTATTATCCTGTACCGTCTGCCAGATGGTAATAGTTCAAAAAAAGGGGGGTGCCCAGGATGAGATGGATCTTTGAGGATGTTTTGAACTTTCTTAAGGCATCGGGAGCTATAAAGCTCTTCCAAAGAGGGGAGAGGGCAACCCATGATCCTCAGGGCAATGACATTAACCCTCTGGAGTGCTGTCCTATCTACCTCTGTGCAATTGGCAAACCATACGGAGGTGCAATAAGTTAAGATACTCTCTATGGTGCAGCAGTAGAAGGTCACCATCAGTTTTTCATTCAGTGGTTTTCTGAGAAGTCTTAGATAGTATAATCTCTGCTGGGGCCTTTTGATCAGGGCTGCAATGTGAGCACCTCAGGTCAGGTGCTCTTTTAGGGTAACACCCAGAAACTTCAAACTGGCCACTTGCTCCCCTCGGTCTCCCTTGATAAGCAAGGGCTGGATGTCTGATCTGTTCCTTCTATAATCTACTATAAGCTCCTTGGTCTTATTGGTGTTGAGGACCAAGTTATTGTCTCCACACCACGAAAGCAACCAGTCCACCTCGGTAGGCAGACTCATCCACCCCAGAGATAAGTCCCACTTATTTGATTATTTTTATTAGTTTTTGTTGTTTTTATTTTTTATTTTAAATATGGCTTTACATTCTGTAAGCCGCCTCGAGTCGCCAGGGGTGAGTAGGTGGCAATATAAATTCACCGTGTCCTGGCGGTGGTGGTCGTGTGATTCCCTTTTGCAACCACCTGATGAGCAAAGTCAATGGGGAAACCGGATCCACTTAACAGCTGGTGACTTGCTGAATAACTGCAGGAATTCACTTAACAACAGGGGCGAGAAAGTTCATCCAATGGTTTCACTTAGCGAGAGAAATTTGAGGCTCAATTCTGGTTGTAAGTCGAGAACTAGACTCTGATTGGTCTCATTTGAGGCAACAACGAATCTGCATACAGATAGGAGGTTGTAAAACCTGCTGCAACAGGAACAATCTGGAATTGAACATACTCAAAACTGTAGAAAGGGTGGTAGACTTTAGGAGAAACCCTCCTATACCACCACCACATACAATACTAGACAACACAGTATCAACAGTGGAGACCTTCAAGTTTCTAGGTTCTATCATATCACAAGACCTAAAATGGACACCTAACATCAAAAACGTCATCAAAAAAGCACAACAAAGAATGTTCTTCCCGCGCCAACTCAGAAACCTCAAACTGCCCAAGGAGCTGCTGATCCAGTTCTACAGAGGAACGATTGAATCTGTCATCTGCACCTCTATCACTGTCTGGTTTGGTTCTGCAACCCAACAGGACAGACACAGACTTCAGAGGATAATTAGGACTGCAGAAAAAACAATTACATCACACCTGCCTTCAGTCCAGGACCTGACCTACTGCACAAATCAAAAAGAGGGCTGTGAAAATATCTACAGACCCCTCACATCCTGGACATAAATTGTTTCAACTCCTTCCCCTCAAAACGATGCTATAGAGCCTTGCACACCAGAACAACTAGACACAAGGACAGTTTTTTCCCCCAACGCCATCCCTCTCTAAACAAATAATTCCTTCAACACAACAGCTATTTACAAAATCTGCATTACTATTACTATTAATCCTCCCATCCTTCCTTTCACCCATCCCCTCCCACTTGTGACTGTATGATTGTAACCTTGTAGCTTGTATCCTTATGATTTATATTGACTGTTTCCTAGTATGATTTGCTGGCTCATTGAACCCTATATTATATTCACTATATACCCTATGACTATATAACCTTATGACTATTATTAAGTGTTGAACCTTATGATTCTCGACTCTTGTTTATGGACACTGAGAGCATTTGCACCAAGACAAAATCCTTGTGTGTCCAATCACACTTGGCCAATCAAGAACTCTATTCTGAGTTGGAACAGCGTAACAAGGGTGCCACCTGGTGATCTGAATCGGCTCTGAAAGCAGACCTGACCCCGGAGCCAGGGGTCTTCCTCTGGCCTGACCCCCATCCCCGCCTCTGAGCTAGCCAGCTGGTCGTGAGTGCCTGCCTGCGGGGCCTTGGCACCTGGCCTGGCAGGGAAAGCTAAGGAGATGACAGGGGCTCAGCGAGTCCCGTGATGGGGGTGGTGACTGAGGTGTCATTTTCCCTTCGCCTCCTCGGCTGTCACTCAAGTCCCCAGAAGAACCACAGGGCCAGGGAGGGAGGCTGGAGGAACTTTGATCCAGAAGGGAGGACGAAGGTCAGGGAGTACTTGGCCCCTTTGCCTTTCCTTCCCCCGGCACCCCTGCAGCTTAGAAAAAGGGGGCCCCAGTCAAGTTACATCTGGCCCCTCGCTTCTGCCAGGTTTTCTCTTGCCTGCCCATGGACTGAACGGCTTGGAGGGGACCCCCGTGAGATACTGTCCCCCGCAGCCAGAGGAGATCTGCCCGGATGCCCACCGGCCTCCCCATGGGAAGATGCAAGGGGGCAAAGGCTCCGTAAAGCCCCCCGAGCCCTTCAAGAGGTAAGCGGTTGTGAGGTCTGCCCTGCAGAATGGGACGCCCCCCCCCCCCTGATTTGTATTGTATTGTGTTCTATTCCACATTCGACTCTATTCCATTCATTCCATTTCACACTTGGCCAAGAAAGAATTTAAATGGAATGGAGTGGAATAGAATGGAAGGGAAGGGAGTGGAGTGGAGTGGAGTGGAATGGAATGGAATGGAATGGAATGGAATAAATATTGGAATGTAGAATGGAGTAGAGTGGAATGGAATAGAATAAATATTGGAATGTAGAATGGAGTGGAATGGAGTGGAATGGAGTGGAGTGGAGTGGAGAAGAATAGAATAGAATAGAATAGAATAGAATAGAATAGAATAGAATAGAATAGAATAGAATAGAATAGAAATAAGAATAGAATAGAATACAATAGTAGTTAGAATAGAATAGAAGAATAGAGTACAGTAGAATAGAATGGTAGAGTAGAATAGAGGAGAGTAGAATAGAATAGAGGAGAGGAGAGGAGAGGAGAGGAGAGGAGAGGAGAGGAGAGTAGAATAGAAATTAGAATAGAATAGAATAGATACTGGAATGAAGAATAGAGTAGAATAGAATAGAGTAGAATAGAATAGAGGAGAGGAGAGAGTAGAATAGAATAGAATAGAATAGAATAGAATAGAATAGAATAGAATAGAATAGAATAGAACAGAACAGAATAGAATTCTTTATTGGCTAAGTGTGGTTGGACTCACAAGGAATTTGTCTTGGTGCAAATGCTCTCAGTGTACATAAAAGAAAAGAGACATTTATCAAGAGTCAAGAATCATAAGGTACCACACTTAATAGTAGTCACAGGGTTATATAGTCACAGGGTATATAGTAAATAGAATATAGTCATAGGGTTCAATAAGCAATCAAATCACACTAGGAAACAGTCAATATAAATCGTAAGGATACAAGCAACATACATCAGTCATACATCCCAAGTGGGAGGGGAGGGGTAATAAGGAGTGGTGAGAAGATTAACAGTAATAGTAGCGCAGACTTTGTAATAGTTGGACAGTGTTGAGGGAATTATTTGTTTGGCAGAGCGATGGCATTTGGGGGAAAACTGTCCTTGTGTCTAGTTGTTCTGGTGTGCAGGGCTCTATAGCGTTGTTTTGAGGGAAGAGTTGAAACAGTTTATGTCCAGGATGTGTGGGGTCTGTAAACATTTTCACAGCCCTCTTTTTGACAAGTGCAGGATACAGGTGATAATAGTAAAAAAAAGCCTATTCTATTCTTCTTTGGGGCAGCCCCTCAGATATTGGAAGACTGCTATCATGTCACCCTTAATTCTTTTCTCCAGACTAGCCAAACCCAGTTCCTGCAACCGTTCTTCCTATGTTTTAGTCTCCAGGCCTTGAATCCCACTTAGCTGCTCTTCTCTGTACTCTTTCCAGAGTCTCAACGTCTTTTTTTTTTTTTTTTGGTAGTCTGGTGACCAAAATCGGTGGCAGGATTCCACCCCAGTTTACAAATACTTATTTTCATCTCGTTTTGAATGGCGAAGCCAGCTTTGCGAACACACTATTGCGGAAGCATCCCGCTCCTTTGGGCCAGGATCAAGGGCCTTCGAACTTGGCAAATTTAAGACTTGTGGACTTCAACTCCCAGAATTCCTGAGCTAACATGACAGGAGGAGGAATTCTGGGAGTGATCCAGGTGCAAACCCCGTAGTCAGAGGAGAATGAAGATCCAGAAGGAATAGGAGACGGGAAACAAGTTTCGCGCAAGGGTGCCGAGATGTGGAAGAGCGAAGGGCATCCTCTGCCTTTGGCGCAGCTGCTCCAAGGTTCTTATTACGCAGTGTTTAGCAGCCAGTGAAAATTAACTTTGCACAGTTAATCCTCAGAGGTCACCCTGCCTCTTTGGTCGGCTTTCTAACAGCATTCCCCTCTCTGCGGGCGTTGAAAAATAGCACTTCAGGAGAAAAGCCAGCAAGGCCACCAGAGAGAGGCAAGGGAACGCTGCCAGTGGTCGGATTCAAAAAAATTTTTTACTATCAGTTGCGTGGGTGTGGCTTGGTGGGCATGGCAGGGGAAGGATACTGTAAAATCCCCATTCTCCCCCTACACCTGGGAACAGGTTACTGCAAAATCCCCTTCCTGCCCCACCCCAGGAACCTGCTGTGATGACCCAGGGCATGGCACAAAAGCAACGAAGTCACAAAAGTTGGTAAAGTCCCTTTAATTCCTCCAACTTGGCCCCCGATGTCCAGTTATCATCAGCTGGAGAAAAAGCTGTCCCAAGAACAGTTTTTAAAGGGGAGAAATTCAGTCTGAACCCGAAGTACATATAGATTATAAATAAAAACCAACAAAAACCAGAGCTGCAGCAATTAACGAGACAGGGCAGGATAAGGAATTGCAGACTTCAAAAGGTAATGAAACACACACAGTTGGGAGGACGCCAGAACCCAGATAAGACTCGACAAACAAAGATAATTCATGCTTAGCTTCCAGCAAGGTTCTGTGCGCAAACATCCTTTTTATCCTGTTTTTCCAGCTGCAGCTAATGAAGGGAATCAGGGCCTTTTTCTCCCCCATAAGTCATGTTGCTCCCTTATCCTTTCCTCCCTGAATGCCCTAGGATAAAGAGGGGGTGGGTTAAAAAGGGCGTTTGCACGCAGCACCTTGTTGGAAGCAAGATCTTTGTCGACGCTTATCTGGGTTCTGGCATCCTCCCAACTGTGTGTGTTTCGTTATCCTTTGACATCTGCAATTCCTTCTCCTGCCCTTCTATTTATTGCTGCAGCTTGGTTTGTGTTGGTTTTTATTTATAATTTATATGTACTTTGGGTTTGGACTGAATTTCCTCCATTTAAAGACTGTTCTTGGGAGTTTTTTCTTCAGCCGATGATAACTGGACATTGGCGGCCAAGTTGGAGGTATTAAACGGGCTTTACCTACTTTTGTGACTTTGTTGCTTTTGCGCCACGCCCCTTTGGGTCATCACATCGACCATCATAAATAGGACCATAGTTGCCAAGCATCTGAATTTTGATCGTGTGACCATAGGAATGCTGCAATGGTTGTAAATGTCAAAGGGGGTCCTAAGTCACTTTTTTTCAATGCCATTGTAATTTGTCAACGGTCATCGCAAAGGTGCTTTTTTTTCAAGAGGCAACTGGACTTTCTGTTTTTTTTCTTTGAAGACATTTCACTTCTCATCCCAGAAGCTTCTTCAACTCTCACAGGATGGTGAGGAACGGAAGGATTTATACTCCTTGCAGAGAGCTGGTCATTTGCATCCTTTCAGAGGGTCCTTGAGGCCACTTGAGGCCACTATCTGTGTCCTCAGGGTCACCAGAGTGGTGCTCCTGGTTCCTGTAGTCTGCCATTTTTTTTAAGCACCTCCAAGTGGCCTCAACGAACCTCTAGCAACTTTTTTTTTTCTTTGAAGACATTTCGCTTCTCATCCCAGAAGCTTCTTCAGCTCTGACTGGATGGTGGGGAATGGAAGGATTGATATTCCTTGCAGACAGCTGGGTCATTTGCATCCTTTTTGAGGGTCCTTGAGGCCACTTGGAGATTTTATGTCTTCTCCTCAGTCACTGGAAAATGGTTCCTTTAGCCTGCAATTTTGTATGTGAATTGTGTGCATACGCAGGCGTGGGATTCAATTTTTTTAATAACTGGTTCTGTGGGCATGGCTTGGTGGTCATGTGACTGGGTGGACATAGCTTGGTGGTCATGTGACTGGCTGGGCATGGCCAACTCAACATCACTCACACTGAGGCACACATCTCCTCACCTGGTCTCTCATGACTGTGGGGATGCTGCAACAGTCGTAAGTATAGAAAATGGTAATAAGTAATTTTTTTCAGTGCTATTGTAACTTTGAATGGTCACTCTACACAAGCAAAGAACCAGCAAAGGAGGGGAAAAAAACTCCAGAGAAGTTCCAGAGACAGGAAGTCTAGTCTTGCCAAGAATGGAATAAGGGTTAACGGAGAGGCAGTTTCTGTAAGCAACACCAGAATGTTTCCTTCCTGCCTTCCTTACAGGATTAGACCAGTAATTTCTTCTAATAACCAGTTCTCCGAACTGCTTAGAATGTTAACAACTAGTTCTAGCAAACCGGTAGAATCCCACCCCTGCGCATAGGTTACTTTTCTTGATCATGTTTTCATCATACACTGAACTCATGCTGCTTTTCACACTTATGACGTTGCAGCAGCCCCATGGTCACATGATCAGAATTTGGGTGGAGGTTCTAGTCCAACCCCCTGCTCTGGCAGGAAACCCAGTACCATTCCCAGACAAGTGGCCCTTCTTTAAAAGCCTCCAGAGATGGAGCACCCACAATTTCCAGGGGCAAGGAGTTCCAGTGGTTAGAATAAATACCTTTATTGTCATTGCATTCCACGAATACAATGAAATTTGAAAGCTACTCCAGCACAGCGCCCCAAACACAACACAATCACTACAGAGTATTTAAAAATGATGATGATAATAATAATAATAATAATAATAATAATAATAATAATAATAATAATAATAGGACTAAATCACAAATGCACTGTTTGATTCAAGACAGTTCCTGCCTTGGAAAAGAAACTGTTTCTCAATCTATTTGTCCTCATTTTATGACACCTATAACGCCTCCCTGATGGTAACAGTTTTGAAATATGAATGTCCAGGATGAGAACAGCCTGTGGAGATTTTTAGTGTTCTAGAGAGAAGCCTGGTCTTCTCAATCCCTTCCAAACAAAAGAGAGCAACCGATGATTTAATTGTTCTGTCAGGAAATTTCTGCTTATTTCCAGGTTGAATCTCTCCTTGGTCAGTTTCCATCCTTGCCTGGCCTTCGGGTGCTTTAGAAAATAGCTTGACTCCTTCCTCCTCTCTGCGGCAGCCCTTCAGATATTGGAAGATTGCTATCCTGTCTTCCCTGGTCTTTCTCTTCCCTAGACTAGCCAAACCCAATTCCTGCAATCTTTCTGACATGTTTTAGTCTCCAGGTCAAAACACTTGAGGAACCGTTGCAGGAACTGGGTATGTATGGCCAGTCTAGACGAAAGGAGTTTTGCACAATTTCCAGCTGCAATTCAGCAGATTAGGGTCCCGTGCATGGATTGGCTTTCTTTTCAATGCGCGCGGGACCCCGCCAGGCCTTTGCCGGGTGCAAAGGGGACGTCTGCCCGTCCCGTCGTGAAGAGGCGCGCTTCCACCGCACGACCCGCACTAAAATCCCGCACCGCACCGCTCCGTCCCTCCACCCTCCCTCCGCTTTGCGCCACACTGAGACGGATTTGAGCCGACGGCGCAGGCGCAGAACGCGCTCCGCGCGTCTCGCGCCCGAAGTCCCGGGCACGCAGAAGGGAACGCATGCGCGGCGTCCCTCTCGCTCGGGGGCCCTTTCGTTTTTCTCCGCACGCGCGGCGCGCCTGCGCAGACGGTCCTAGTGGCGCTGAGGTAACGGTGGCGGTTCCCTCTGAGGCGGCCAGCGCCGGTGCCGCGACTCGGGCGAACCGAGGCCTCAGCGGGCAGCCGGGGAAAGGGGAGCCCAGGAGCAGAGAAGAGGTGGGCGCTGCGGTCGGTCCCCGCCTCCCCACCTCCTCTCCCCCAGGCCATCCCGGGCGGGCGGCGGGGGCCGGAAAGGCCGCAAAATGGCGGCTGAGGCGGGGTGGGGGAGACGACGATGACGGGAGGCCTCCCTGTCAGGGGCCGCCCGGCTCGGTTTTGGGGCTTCCCCCCCCCACCCACCTGCTGCCCGTCAGGTGCGCTACCCGAGACGGGGCAAGGCGCTGCAGGCCCCGTCAGACCTCCCATGGTTCCTCGGGGTGGCCTGTGCCGTTTTTAAACCTTAATTTATTTTATCCCATTTATTTCATCACATTTATCACATTTATTTATTAAATGAATTTATTGCGGGTTATTTATTACGTTTGTTATTTATTACATTTGTTTTTTACATTTATTACATTTATTTATTACATTTATTACTTTTATTACATTTTACATTTATTACGTTTATTACATTTATTATTTATTACATTTGTTTTTTGCATTTATTACTTTAACGACATTTATTTATTACTTTAATGACATTTATTTTTTACATTTATATATTACATTTATTTGCAGCCCATTTTCCTGTCAAAACGAGCCTTGGGACCCTTGGCAAAAGAGGACGGTTTATTTTCTTCCTTTTTTTTTTTTTTGAGGGGAGGTCCTGGGTTTTGCCCCCCCCCTCCAAAAAAAAAGCCTGCCCCGTTTCATATTTGGGAACCGCCTCCCTCCCCGCATCCCCAAAAGGGGGAAGGGGGATTTCCTGACAGGGCAAGAGGAGGAGCTTTGTGGCGCTGTTATGTGTGTAAAAGTCTTTCAGAATTTGCTGTTGGGTGGATTTTGAGCAGTGACAAGTCTTGGGGAGAGGAAAGCTGCAGCAGAGTCCCCATTGGGGGGTGGGGGTTGGGGTAAAAAGGCATATTTTGGTTGGGGTGGGAGGGAGGATTCCTCCACCCATGTCGTTCTTTGGGGTTAGTTGGGTGGGGAATTCTGGGAGCTGAAGTCCACAGATCTTAAAAGTGACCCAGGTGGACACCGGTGTTTGATCTCCCTCCCTCCTTCTCTCTCTCTCTCCCCCCCCCTCTGCTTTTGGCTGCATGCAAGGAAAGCAGCAAAAGTCTTTCTTTCTCTCCCCCAAACTCCGCCAGAAATGAGTCCTTGGGACCCTGCAAGGCCTCCTGCTCCAAGAGGCTGCGCCGGCATGACAAGTCTCACATAGACTCACTTCTGGCAGAGTTTGCGGGAGAGAAAGAAAGACTTCTGCTGCTTTCCTTTCATGAAGCCAAAAAGTCTCAGTCTCAGTCTCTCTTTCTCTCTCTCTCTCTCACACACACACACACCCCTAGCTGCTTTATGGCTGATGCTGTTTTTATTTCCCTTTTTGCATTATGGTTTCTACCCTGACCTTCTCCACTTTTTCCATCTTGTTTTGCACCCACATTTGAGAAAAAACCCCCCAGCAATACAAGGTCTTCCAGAATTGTTCCATCCCTGGAAGTCTTCAAGAAAAGACCTTGGGGGTAGGGCATTGGACTAGATGCTCAAGGTCCCTTTCAGCCCTATAATTAATTCCATGAATGTACATTTTTCTCTTTCAGGCTCAATAAGTGCATTAGGTTTCTTTCTATCAGTTTGTCAGCCCAGGATCTGTCTTCCTGTCACAAGTTGCTCCTGGGTTGTTTTTTCTTCTGGTGGGGGAGGGGTAAGATGAGAGGAAAATGCAGGTGGTTTTGAGCAAATACCAGGAAAATAACTGAGCAATCCAAAGCAATCTGTGGCTGCCAAGCACTAGGTATGGTTTGCAGTTAATAACAAAGAATACAGTTGGAAGGGACCTTGGAGGTCTTCTAGTCCAACCCCCTGTTCAAGCAGGAGACCCTATATCATTTCAGACAAATGGTTGTCCAGTTTCTTCTTAATCAATCTCTTCTGATCGATTAAGAGACCAGTATAATTCTACTTGCCAGTTCTGTTTGGGGAATTAAAAATTGTATTTGTGCCTGATTTGACCAGTGGTCTGAGTTTCACAGGTAGGTCTTGTTCTGATTCTGTAGCTAGCAGTACACTAGTAACTGAGCCAGGACATATTTGGAGGTGTGGCAATAGGATGTAGCATTCTGAGAATTCCATAATTCTTCCAATGCAAAGCTCGGTTAAGGTGTCAGAAGCAACACAATCAAAGCCTTTTTTCCCTCATTAGGTAGAACTTGCTGAACACATTACATTGTTCATGGAGTTTCTGTAGAACCATCTCAGAACAGATTCCAATTTGTTGTTCAAAGACTTGTATAAAGACAACTAATACCTTTGGATCTGTATCAACCACACTCTTGAACATTTTGATTCATAACCAATAATGTTTTCTTCCCATTCCCTATTGCTTTTTAGTGAGCTGCTTATGAAATGCATCAAAATTGCAGAATGTTCTTGCACAAGTGAATGTTCCTGTACTTGTCTCTTATTTTTGAGAACTTTTATTTTGCAGAGCAGTGTTGTAATCCCACAAACTCTTACTGAACACAAGCATCTGACATTGCTGCCTGTTGCAGAAGGAAAGGGGGGTGGAGGCAGGGCGAAGTTGGTTTGGCTTGTAAGAACTGATACAGTTTGCAAATAGATCTGAATGAAGCTCTGTGGCTTTAAAAAAAACAGGCAACTTGATAGTTAACCAGAGTTGAAATCTGTGAGCAACTGAATTGCATTTAGAGTGGATTACTCTAAATGCTGCCTGTGCTGTTTTGTGGGGTGGTGATGGGATTGAAAGGGAAGAAGAGGGTTTGGAGCTCACAGAAGCCTAAATGCCCTACTGTCAACCCCTTAGAAGGAGTTAGGGTCTTGGCACTAGGTGCGCAATCTTGGGAAAACGCATTTGATTCAAAGATAAACCAAGACTGACACAAATAGCCCAAGTCCTTTTGTCCTGCTCTACATCCTTGCTGCATTCTTTAGGCAGCATGGAAGTCTGGAAATAGAGCTGCCAGTATACCTCTGGGGCAAAATACCATGGTCATCTTGCAATAATTGTATTGGTGTCAAACACCGAAGCTGACATTTAAGGCTCTGAATGTTTTGCAGTAGTTAGGTTATTTAAAGCACCGAATGCATCTGTATAAATCTTCCTGTGCTTTTTTTGAGTGTTGAGCATTTAGACCAGAGATGGGGCTGGGATGAGCCCAGATCTTTGGAGCTGCTCCCCAAGTCTATCTGATTGTGGACCGAGGATGAATTTTTTTCTTATTAGTCTTTTTTTTAATGTTATGATTTTGTGCTCCGTGTAATCCCATTTTTTTCAAGTTGTAGCCCAGTTGCTAACTCTGTTTCACACAATGAATGTTTGGTTTATAATCTGCTTGACAAGTGCAGTAAAACCTTGATTCTCTGAGCCTCAGAAAAAAATTACTTTGAACTTTGAGTAAAACCAAAGAATCCCACCAAAGAACCAAAGAAAACCACTCTCACCCCCACAGACAAACAAGTCAACAGAATATAAACTGACAGCAAACAGGATTCCTTACTAGCACTGATGATGTTGCCTAGTTAGGGTAATTAAATGTCTGCAAGAAAACAAGTTCAGAGAGCACCAAGGACCCCTCATTTCAACCCTGAGCTACAAATATTCTTTATTGGCAGTCCAGACAATTGACCTAATTTATGCAAGCTGTGGACACTGATATAGAGGACAGATTAAATCAATTATGTGCATTCAAATTTCATGGGCACCTCTTACCCTTCTGTTAAATTGAGAGAGTACCCTGTTTGTACCCAGAGCAAGCCCCAATTACATTACATCATATTGTAATAGTTATATAAATGAAGAGTAAGACTGAACAATGGTACCGCATATAGTCTTCTAAAGAGTAGTGATTTCCTTAGCTGTGGCTTTCTGGAAAGAGCAGGAATCACGTTGCCTGCCTCTGTCTTGGCCATTTCAGGTTCACCAGAACCAGGGTTACTTGTGAGTCATTGCCCACCAGTATAACTCTGGCTAAGCTGGTGTATTCAGTTTGCCTGCTGTCATATGACTTTCAGGTGGAAGCGTAGCAACCACTGTTCAGGGCTAATCAGAGAGTCCAGAAACCAGTGAACAAAAGGAAACTGCTCCCCCAGTATGCTGCTTTTTTTTAAATAGCATGTCAGAATGAAGGGGGAAAAAATCTCCCTGATACTGCTGAGCCATCATGGAAAAAGTTGGCCACTGTGGTTGCTGCGGAGCAAAGCAGTCCAGAACAGAAGGCACATAAATGAAAACATACCCTTTGCTTTCCTTCCTTGCTGTGTCCACTTTCAATATATTGCTGTATTTCCCCAGTTCAGTACAAAACACAGCATGATGAAAGGAAAGTAACTCTTGTGAAATATTTTATTTTCTAGAATGTCCACCAGGTAATTAATAACATGATTGAACGATAGTTCTGTGTTTAGTGTTGCTTGAATATCACTGCTACCACATTGGAGATACAGTTGATGCTACGTGTTGTTTAGTGTATGTGTACTGAATTCTGTATGTATAATTTTCCAGTAAATGCAGAGGGATTGAAGGTTCAATTATATGCACACTTTTGTATTATGATTTTTTTCTAATGACATTGTAAATATAATGTTCCATATATTCAGAAAGAATATAATAAAATAATCAAAGTTGCAACATTTGAAACCTGTTGTTCAGTTGAATTGAATATGAAGATTTTTAGGCTGTACACATTGTATTAGCTGTTTTATTTATTATATGTCTCCCATCTGATTACCCAAAGTAACTCTGGGTGGCTGCAATGTGATTTGTTTGGTTTTGGTTTGCTAGTCCTGTGAATTCATCCCCTGTGTATCTCACAAATTTTGTTTCTGTGATGTGTGAACCCAAGTACATAGCGCGGAAGTAAAACGAACAAATCAGGAATTGCTGAAAGCAACGACTTTGCTGAATGAATAATTATTTTTTTTAAAGGAAACAAAGTTTCCCAACAATATGCTCAAAAGCAGTAAAAACTGCTTTAAAAAGTAGATTAAAAATAAATGTAATTAACTTTTGTGTGTTTTAACTTTCAGCTTTATGGTGTTCTTGGAAAATGTTGCACCTCTTGTGAATTCTCTGAACCTTGGCATTGTCAGCCCCTTTCTGTTGGGCCTGCCTCCTTTACAGTTGGCTCAGATTAAGACCCAGTTGGCTCTTCATCAGTTGAACTCGGTTGCTTCCAACTATTCTATAGCCTCCTCTCCTTTGTTAAATGAGGCACTCCTGAAACTAGCCATGTTTAACCCTAGAGGAAACATGCCGCCAAGGCCAAGGGGACCTAGCATGCCTGATCCAACCCCGCGTGGGCCTTTTCAGAGGCCGGGACCTGGACCAGGTGGTCATCAGAGGCAGTTCCCACCTAATTCTGATGGAATGCCCCAAAGGTTCATGGGATCAGAAATGAGGGCAGGATTTCCAAGGCCAAACGTTCAGGTGCCTCCGCGCAGAATGGACCCAAGACAAGCGGCAGAGAGAATGAATATGGAGCAGCAGCAGCAGCAACAGCAACAGCAGCAGCAGCAGCAGCAGCAGCAGCAGAAGATGGAAGGATGTGGTTCTCATTGGGACAATCCGTTTCCCCCTGGAAATAATAGCCAGAACCAGCCCATCCCAGGAAGGATGGCAGACTATCCCCCACCTGTTCAAAGCCGCTATACCAATGAGAGCGTCTCAAGTATCTTGGCAAGCTTTGGATTGTCCAACGAAGACCTGGAAGAACTTAGTCGCTATCCAGATGATCAGCTGACCCCTGAAAACATGCCTTTGATTTTAAGGGACATCCGCATGAGGAAAATGGGTCATCAGGTGCCAAGCTTGCCTCTGCAGAGCAGCGAAAAGGAGAACTTCCGCAGCGACGAAGGCCACGGCTCCATGGTCAAGGGCAAAGTAATTGATTACGGGCACGAGAGCAAGTACAGATACGATGAAGGTCCCCTGGAGGTGAAGGTCTACGGTTCGGAGGGCCCCCCTAAAGACACCCCGAAAGGATTCCAGACCCAGCAGGCCCCACCAGTCAGCATAACCAGCAAACAGATGAATGCCGTTGAGGAATTAATCCGGCAGATGGGATTCCAAAGAAACACATCAAACACCCCGTCTTTTTTCCCCGTGGACACGCCTAACAAGATGCCTGGATTGGGTTCCCCTTCCACAGGAACTGGGGTAGCTCCGGCAGTCCAGCCCATCATGCCACCTGTGGCACCACCCCTACCTCGGCCTGCCATCCCACCTGTTCGGCAAGCTTTGCCTCCCCCGTCGGTAGCTCGGCCCATGATGTCACCTATGAACCAGGGGCCCCCTCCTCCTTTTGCACCTGAAATGCTTGGGGGTATGAACCGGCGTGAGAGGATTCATGAGGAATCCAGACCGAGCCCTAGTGCTCCCCCTGAACCAGGTCCTGCCGCAAAACCTTTCCGGAAAGAGATCGAAGGGCCTATAAAGTCTCCATTTGGGGTCGTGAAGGCCTCTTGGCTCCCAGTTTTTTCCAAGATGGATGCCCAGAAAATGAAGAGGCTGCCGACTCCCTCAATGATGAATGATTATTATGCTGCGTCTCCGAGAATATTTCCACATATGTGTTCTCTCTGTAATGTAGAATGTAGACATTTGAAGGTGAGTCAAATCTCCCCTCCCCCCCTCCATCGGATTACATAATTTACACAGAACATATTCTCTCTCTGTTGGAGGTCAAGTTTATGGATATTTATACTATCCGTTTTATTCTTTTAAAACGTCCGGAATTTAGGACGAGTATCTGATTCAAATGTCTTTCAATTACTGTCTGTTTCTAAAGAAGAACGCAGCAATAGTTAGACATTTAACTACCATTGTCCAAACAGTGTTGGATTGCATGCTTTCTTTTCTGTTTTATTCATAACACTCCTTCACCCTTTTAAGCCATACAAGGTTTAAATACAAAACATTACTTCCCAGGTCGATGCCTAGACTTCTATTTAAACTTGGAGATGTTGATTGGAGAGGACGGCAGCTGAAATTCCAACACATTTTAGATTATCTGAAGTCGGGAGAATGATGATTTAGAGCTCACTTGTTTTAGGAATTGGAAGTTTTACTCCAGGTTAAATCGAGAGCATCTTGGGTCACACCTGGAATCTGTTCAGATTTGGTGGGTCTTGAGCTGTCCATTCTCTGATTTCAGTAGTTTTGCATATGCCTCTAAAATGTTCTGGACCAATCTCGGAGACTTTTTAGCACAGCAGTGAGACACTCACTGATCACAATTTGTACATAAATGTTATCTTCCTATGTTTGTTTGCTTACTGTGTTGGTTTTCTGCTAAGCAAGTTATTTTCAATGTGCTCAACAATCCCCGTATGAAAATCTGCGGTAGGTGCATATACCAAATACTGTGTAGGGTTCTGGAAATCACATGCCACTGAAAAAGAACAAAATAGTTGGAGGATATGTAGAAGGCGGCAGCCCAAGGGAAGGTTGAGACACATGGACCTCTGCAGCTTAGGAAAATGGCAGTTGAGGGTTAAGGTTTTTAACATTTAGCCATACATCTTAACACATAACAGTAAGCTATCATTCCACGAGGCCCTGTCTGGTATCTCCATCCAGTATAGCAGCATTTTTTTTTCCAAAAGCACTATTAAGGCTCAATATTTTTCATTGCTTGACAGTTCAAGGGGTGGATAAAACAGGAACTAAACAGCATCATTGCAGATGTTTTTAGAATGTATTTTTGGCACATGACCACAACAAAATAGAATATAATGTTCTTTAGACAAAATAGTGACAAATCCAAGCTTAGTTCTAGTTTTTCTTTCAAAAGTTGTGTTTTCAGCCTCTTAATAATTCTTAAAATAGCTTTAATAGACAAAGTCACTAGTTTTTATTTGGTCTTTAATTTGTACATACATGCAGGCATATAAAGTGCTCGCAGTCTAGGATGGTTGTTTACATCAGTCAGAGTGCCAGATGCACTCTAAAATGTTAAACGTTATCAAATATTCAAGTCCTAAACTGTAGGATTGAACTACAATGTATTTTATAGTGTTGGCCTGGGCTCAGATAATCTGAAGTAAATTGACCGGATTCAGTGGCTTAATAAGGTATTTACATTTGTCAGTGGGGTTCAGGTTTAGTGCTCAGTTCTTCCACAAGCATCGATTTTACAAGGCAGATCCCATTGCTAATCCGAAAGTACAAAGCTTTCAAAATATTTGGGAATAAACAGGTGCAGATCTAAGGTAGGTTTCCTTGGAGCTCATTGAGCTGGGATAGGTCAGCTTTGTGTGTGAAAGTGGCTTGTTCTGATCTTAAACACAGCTAATGGATCCCGAGTTCCTTCCTACATGTTTTGTTTGGTCTCTGTGCCAAACAAAACGGCAATATAAATTTACTGGTTTTATTTTGGCTCTCCTATGTTCAGGTATAAGTTGCTGCTTATTTTAAGAGGGCATATGTCTCATTTATTTAAAAGAGGTGGCCCGTGAAACATGAGGGTTTTTTTTTTAAAGAAATGCTCATAATAAATGCCATTTGGGTAGGAAAAGCCACTTGAAATGGGATGTCTTGTGAGATCCCAGAAAGGGAATGTCATAATTCTGGGGAAGTCAGAAAGGAGGACTTTGTCTGGAGCTGTGATTTGGATGAATTGACAATAACTGATAATAGTAATGAGGGAACATGGAAACTAATGTTTCCTGGGGCTCCACAGATCCAGGTAGGGTGCTCCTAGTAGCCCAAAAGACACACATCATCAGTGTGTTCAAAATGCCACATTTCCCCACTTTTCCACTCATCTTGTAGTTCTGTTCCAGCCATGAAGCCCCAGGCATTGCTGCTCCTGTCCAGAGGATCCGAATGCATCCTGAGGATAGCAGTGCCTGTTTTCCCTCCCTCTGCCCCCTCCTCTCTCTCTCTCTCTGGCAATTGCAGTGTTTCTATTAATACATTTTCTTTTGAGCCTGCATAAAATTGCAGGTTAAGTATTTGTCAGACTACCACGGCTCTTTCCTGTGCAGCATATGGCTGAGCTTTGAGCTGTGATGGCAGGCTGAAATCAACAGGGAATGCACAGGCTGATAGAATGGGTTTTCCAACATGGGTATCTTTGCCTTCCCACCTTTGCAGAAGAATTGAGAGAATTCCTGAATTTTGAAGAAACTCGGCATGAGTCAGAGGCGGTCATTGGGGGAGGGGCATGAACAGATCTATCCCTTTTATCTTCTTGGAACAAAGGCTGGGTGTAAAGTTATTAATTGGTGATCTTCCCAGTCCATAGTTTAATCTTGACTCCTGGCTGCTTGTTCTCTATAGGATTGGCTTCTGCACCAGAATTCTTCCACACATCTTGAAAGCTGCCGCCAGCTACGCCAACAGTAAGAGTTTTTATTTGATTTCTCTAAATTGTGGGTGCTGTGGGTCCCCATCTTTTTTAACATGAACATTTCAATTAATACTTGAATTAAGCAAACCATAATTTATGCAGTGAAACTTTTACATCATTGCTCCTGTCTATTTTTAAATGAAATCCACTGGAACATTTGCAGTATGATCCCTCTGAAAAGGTTTGTTCCATTCTTTGGGCATGCGATTAATGGGACATTATGAGATCAAGCAAGGAAGATCCCGCTACAAGGCCTGGGATAATTCATGGTCAGTTGGAAGTTGGAAGAAATCAAAGTAGGATCTTTTCACATGAGTGGAGCCAACATGTAAATCAGCCAGGGGTTCATGGACCGGCCAGATGCTTATGTAGGTTAAAAACTATTGTGAAGTTTAAATCAAACCTTGCAAAATGTGGATCTGTGGGTTTTGCCAGAATACTGACCTGTAACTTTGGGACCAGTAGGAAGGAATGAGTTTAAATTCTCAACCCAGTTGTATAGGATCCGGGCACAGTGGTTGCAGCTTTCTGAAGCTCAGCATGCGTGCAGTGAGAACGTTGCAGGAAACACAGCTAGGCAGACAGTGAAAACAGGGACAGTACTTGAAGGGGCCAACTGGGTTCAAGGTAATACATTTTGAAAAGAATATAAAAGCTTCCGGGATTCTTGTATTAATGGTTTTATTTTTGAAATAGATATCCTGACTGGAATCCAGAATCCCATTCATCACAAAAAAGGTAACTTACATGATGTTTTCTTGGGATGTGATGGTGTTTGTTTGTTTGTTTATCTGTTTGTTTGGAAAAATCTATATTTGCCGTCTACTCATTCACAGGCAACTCGAGGCCTATTGCTTATTTCCAAAGACATTTGAGTGAATTAATGGCATCTTAATGAAAAGAATGATTTAAAAAATCATAATGGTCGCATGGCAATATGTTGTTACCGGAAAAGGTTGCAAAAGTGCACCTCCTTTCCCAATTGGTGCTACCAGGTCCTCTTTCGTGCCCCAGCAAGGGCCTCTGTTTGTGCTCCAGGCAGAGCCTCTGCCTGCCAGACAGGACCTCATTTTGCTGGCTAGGAAGTGGCTTTCCTGAGGGCACAACTAGGGTCTCTCCCCACCCACCCCCAGACTTACCTTGAAAAATCGAGCTCCTGGTTTGCAGGATCAAGACCAGTTGGCTGGGGTGTGAGAGGAGCCTTGATGTGGCACACAGGGACAAAAGTAGGCAGCACAAAGCAGGCCCAGGTGGTACAACAGTGATACGCAGCACAGCGGGCTGTGTGGTGGGCGAGGCTGGGTGATGGGGGCAGCTGGTGGCAGGGATAGGTGGGTAATTAAAAGATGGTTGTAAATGTAGGGTGTGTGTGTGGGGGGGACACCTTGTTCACATAAACACCATGGGCAGAATGCTGAGCTGTTGGTCATAAGGCCCTTGATTAGGGAAATGGGGGGTAAAGCATACGAAGAACGGTTGCAGGAATTGGCCCAAAGGTGCTTTTTTACAAGAGACAACTAGACTTTCTGGTTTTTCTTTTTCATTTGCCTCTTGAAAAAAGCACCTTTGGGACAACCATGACCCAGATGACTGAGAATCTCCATAGACTTGCAGGAATTGGGTTTGCCTAGTCTAGTGAAAAGAAGGATTAGCTGCAGGTTTTGGCTTTGGCTAGTCTAAAGAAAAGAATTGGGGCATCATGATAGCAGACTTCCAATATTTGAGGGGTTGCTTCATAGAAAGGGAGGGGGGGGTTTCAACCTATTCTTCAAAGCAACTAAAGGCAGGGCAAGAAGCAATGGATGGAAATTAATCAAGGAGAGAAGCAACCTAGAACTAAAGAGGAATTTCCTAACAGAACAATTAACTAGTGGAACTACTTGCCTCCAAAAGTTGTGAGGGCTCCATCACTGGAAGATTTTAAGAAGAGATTGAACAACCATTTGTCTGAAGTGGTGTAGGGTTTCCTGCCTAAGCAGGGGGTTGGACTAGAAGACCTCCAAGGTACCTCTGTTATTCAGCACGTCATAATTTCAAGTGGTCCTTGAAGG
The DNA here is from genome assembly GCF_049901715.1 of Pseudonaja textilis. Classification (NCBI taxonomy): domain Eukaryota; kingdom Metazoa; phylum Chordata; class Lepidosauria; order Squamata; family Elapidae; genus Pseudonaja; species Pseudonaja textilis. The sequence goes on from NC_141995.1 coordinate 5,166,347, forward strand.
AATCGGTGTTAAATGAGGACTCCCTGTAATTAGAGAAGTTTCACATTAAATCAAAGCCACCAGCCAATATATAATTCTTTGTCCATAGACGTGAGGTCGACAGAAATGAAAGTGGCACACCCAGGCGGCGTTCCGCCAGCATTAGCCCCAGGCGTTCGAGGCGTTCCAGTTCTGGGCATGCCAGACGTCGAACTCGGTCCCGATCCAGGAGTCCCAGGCACAGATCAATCAGGCAAAGAAGTCGAAGTCCACGGCCAATGCCTAATTTCAGACACAGGTCAAGGTCTCCATGGCGACCTTATAACGCCGTTTCTTCGTTTCGAAGGTCTTCTAGCAGAGAGAGGGGCTCCAGACGATATATTCGATCTCCAGGTAAGGTGGTTGTTTATAGATGCTTGCTTGCCTACAAACAGCCAAATGTATCTCATGTTAAATTGGACTAAAGGCAGCGCTCATTTTAAGAGAGAAAGTATTTAGGTACACTTGTTTTTTTTTTAAAAAAAAGTTTTTTATTTTAAAACAACATAAGACATACAACATAAAACATAAAAACATCATTCTTCATAAATTTACAAACAGTGTATCGGTTGGTTTACCACTTTTTTTTGTGCATCCTTTTCCTAAACGTTAATATAATTATATTACATAATAACTCATATTATCAATCAATAATTGTGTAACCTAATATCACCACTAAGAAATTATAATTTTATTAATTCATACTTTAACAAGATAACTATAATTTACTTAATTTATTTTGCAATGAATCATAAGATCATACCAAAACTATCTTAATAAAGTTTTATAAAAATAATATCAAAGAAAAATTATATCCTAAGTCTAAATGTTCTATTATTATGTTTTATTATCTAACCATTGATAAAAAAGATCCCAAACTTCATAAAATTGTTTATCTTCTTGTTCTCTAATTTCAAATGTCAATTTACTCATTTCAGCACAATCCAATATTTTCTTAATAATTTCTTCCTCTGATGGAATTTTCTCACTCTTCCAATTTTTAGCAAATACAATCTTAGCCGCTGTTAATACATTTACAATCAAATACTTCAAATTTTTATTATATGTATCAGGTAAGATTCCCAATAAAAAAATCTCTGGTTTCAAGTCTATATGTGTCTTTATCATTTTTTCCAACCATATGCGAATTTTAGTCCAATATTTTCTAGCATCCTCATAAGTCCACCACATATGGTAGTATGAGCCCGGTATTTGATGACATTTCCAGCACTTTTCAGATTTGTTCTTGAACATTCTTGCAATTCTTGTTGGGGGAAAATGCTACCTGTAAAACATCTTATACAAGTTTTCTTTATAAGCTGTTGACATTGTCATTTTATAATTTTGAGACCACAATTTTTCCCATTTCTCCAAATCAATCCCATATCCAAAATTCTTCCCCCAAACAATAATCATTTCTTTAACTTGTTCCTCCTCTAATACAATTTCCAACAAATAACTGTATAATTTTTTAATCATTTTTTCATCAGTACCTGTCAAAATCCTGTCTAAATCAGTCAATTTATCATAAAATCCCTCCATTTTAGAATCTATAAGATACCTTGAATGCATTTGCGCATATGAAAACCAATTCATCTTTATGCCTTGTTCTTCTAGTTTTTGCATTGTTTTAAGTTCACTCTTTCCATCCAATATTTCCCCATATCTAACTGTTTGTTTCTTCTCATATATTATAGGATAAGAAAAGGCTTCAATAGTTGATAACCAGATTGGGATTTTCAAATAACATTTTCTCTTAATTTTCTCCCAATTCAACCATAAAGACTCCCTTATATAGTGCCTTCTAAAATAGCCCTGCGATTTAGTTTCCTTATACCACAGAAAAGCATGCCATCCCAGTAATAAATCATGTCCTTCTAATCTCAACAATCTAGTCTTTCTTAATGTTATCCATTCTTTAAATTTGCAGCTTGGTAATACAACTCCCAGTTCGGAAGACCAAATCCTCCTCTAATTCTAGCATCTTGTAGAAGTTTTAATTTTATTCTGGCTTTCTTACCTTGCCATATAAACTTCCACACAATTTTATTTAATTCTTCAAAGTAATCTTTACCAAGCCTCATTGGTATGGTTTGAAACAAATATAAAATTCTGGGTAAAATATTCATCTTGATTGTTGAAATTCTACCTATCAGTGACAATTGTAAGTGTTCCCATCTCTTCAAATCAGATGCTATCTGTTGTTTAAGTTTAATATAGTTATTTTCTTTCAATGTTGTACATCTTGACGTCAAATGTATCCCCAAATATTTAACCTTATTCGTAACTTGAATTTTCAGTAAGTCTACCAATTCATCTCTTTGTTTTAGTAACATATTCTTTGTCAAGATCTTTGTTTTATCTTTGTTTATTTTCAAACCCGCCATCTCACCATACATCTCTATCTTTTACAATAGTTTTAAAGCTGTTTCTAGAGGATCTTCCAGAATAAAAACCAAATCATCTGCAAAGGCTTGCAGTTTAAATTCCTCCTTCTTAATTTTCATTCCTTTTATATTTGGATCCTCTCTAATATTTCTATTCAGCACTTCCAAAATTTAGGTACACTTGTTGGAGTGGGAAAATGGTCTTTAATTGCGTGCTGGCCTCATGCAGTCATTTTCATTGCAAATTTAGAGCATTCATTTTTTAAAAAGCCCCACTTTACATACTAAAAGAGAACGTCAACTTTCAAAACAATTCTGGCTGAGGCATTTTTCCCCCTTTCTCAGTTGCCACACAGATATGTGGGGGGGAGGATAGGAGGTTTGGAATGCTATTCTACAATGTGCTAGACACAACACAGGCAGAGGCTGATAGAGCCAAGGTCATCTCAAGTGCTCAGCAAGAAAGGAGGAGAGTGCCTGAAGAGCGTGCCCGCTACCCAGTTGGGCAACGTGATCTGTGACACTTGGGGGGAAGGAAATCATTTACTTCTTTAATTATACTGAACCACGGGAAATATTTTGAGTTGGATTCACATTTGACCGTGCCCGATATGGTGTGCCCAATGAAGAGAATATTTGAGAAGAGTTCCAGTCTCAAAGAGTTCTGACTTGATTGGGATCATTATTCGGAACCATGACACTAAGTGGAAGTAGACACACACAACAGCTTGGAATTCCTCAAAATTTACTCAACAATTCGGGTTGGGTCCAAGGAGGAAATGGAGTTAACTTTTGCCTTATACAACTCTTTGTTGGCTTACTGCAATAAGCTGTATGTGGGGTTCTTGGTGCTCTCTTGAGTCTGGTTGTTTCTTGAAGACATTTCATGACCCAACCAGGGCACATCATCAGTGCATTCATCATTGGTAGCTTCACCATTCATCAGTGGCAGTGCTGACGTTCCCTGGTTGGGTCATAAAATGTCTGCAAGAAAACAATGGCGCTGAGGGAGCACCAAGGACCCCTCGTTTCATCCCTGAGTTACAAATACTCTCCGTCCACAAGCGGTACGCAGAGCTTCTCTTGAAGATCATCTGGAAGCTACATGGCACTCCCCAAAGCAGGGGTGGGGTACTCTCCCCTTCATGGACTGCACTGTCTCCCAGTAGGTTGCTGGCTGCTATGCCCACTGCTGGTTATTATAAGGTTTTAAATGGCATAGAACTATCCAACCTAGTCAACTTTAAAACCTGTGGACTTCAAATCTCAGAATTCCCCAGTCAGCATGCTCCCTTCTCACTCATTTTTTCCAGATTGGGCAAGTTCCTGACCCTTCCCAATCACTCCCTCTCAAGAGAGTAGGGATTTGTAGGTCCCCCCTGCCCCCCATCTTTAATACAATTTATGTTCATTTCAAAAATGTTTTGTTCCCTTGGTGTTATAAGATCATGGTTTAGATTATTTTTCTGCTATTTCGTTGCCTAAACATTTTGGGGGCCCCTTGTTTTGTTGCAAATGAGCCTTTAAAATAAAACAAGGCAGAAGAATTAGTTGAAAAGCCTCGTGCTATCTTTCTTTTCTTCTCCAGATAAGGCCTTGGAAGCAGTGATGAAATGTTTGGGACCTCGCATTGTTGAACACTTTCACAAACAAGCCTTTAGCCAGGGCTTTTCAGGAGGGAAAAGAGCATCGGCTGATTTTGAGGACGGGAAGCCCGGAAATCCTAAAGTTTCCCCAAAACTGTCCAAGAAAGAAGGACATTCCCGACACAGCTCCTCTGAAAGTAAAACTAAGGTTCCTGAAGCTCTTGAGGGTTCCAACAAAGAAGAGACCACAGCTGAGGGAAAATTTAAGAAATTGCCTTTGGGAGCCCCAGTAAATGAAGCGGAAGTTCTGGCCAATAAGGTAGGTCATCTACATTTGGTCATGCTGTTTAGTCTTGGTGGGACAGTCCCGTCCCATTTGTGTTAGTGGCACCTTTTAAGCAACACAATCCTTTCAGCAGTTCCAAGAAAGCTCCACACCCATTTGCACTACTCAGATAACTCTTGAGGACACAAACAAACCTCCAAGTGGCTTCAACGACTCTCTAAAAGAATGCAAATGACCTGCGGTCTGCAAGGAATATAAATCCTTCCATTCCCCGCCTTCTAGTCAGAGCTGAAGCAGCTTCTGGGATGAGAAGTGAAACATCTTCAAAGAAAAACAAGGAAGTCTAGTTGCCTCTTGAAAAAGCACCTTTGGGATATATATCCTGTTTCCCTGAAAATAAACCCTGTCCAAAAAATAAGTCCTAGCGTGGTTTATGCATGTGCCTAATATAAGCCTTACCCCTAAAATAAGCCTGGCCACCCATTCCCTCTAGTTGTTTGCGATGCTGTGGTGGCGAGGTGGGGTGATGGTGTAGCTGCCAGGCCACGCACGCTTCATGGCTCCCACAGCCAGGCATCCACGCCTCGACACCTGCCTCATGGTAGTAGCAGGAGCCCACATAGCTGCTGGCCCACTTCTGCTTGCTCACAGCTATAACAGAGCAAGAGGCCAAGTGGTGTGTGTTGGTGCCGTAGCCGTGAGGCGAGGCAGGTGTCGGGGTGCGGATGGCCTGGTTGTGAGAGCCCTTAGGTAAGCCGATGTGGGGCAACTCCACCCCCACCTCATGGCTGCAGCACTGACATGCCACACAGCCTGCCCTGTCAAGCAAGCGGAAGTAGTGGGCCTCCCATACATGGGGGGACGGGGACACTCCTAATAAGCCCTAGTTCTCATTTTGGGGCCCAAAAGAAAATAAGATCCGGTCTTATCTTTTGGGGAAACACGGGTATACCAATGTTATCTGAGGTTCAACGGAGTTTTAGAAAATACGCTTTGTAGATTTTAACCACTGTTGTCCTGCTATTGGTTTCTTTTGAGTTAGCTATAACCGCTTAGTTTTTTTTTATTGTGTTTCTTGGTATTTGTATACAAGAGACTAAATGTGGGACATCATGTAAATTTACTTTTAAAAAATTATTTGCAGTTTTGGAGTAAATTCAGGAGCTTGGGGACTATTCTTCAGATATCTGACTTGCCAGAAGATGGTTTTACGGATCAAGACATTAAGAAAATAGTTCAGCCTTTTGGAAAAGTTAGTGACATCTTAGTTAACCGTTCTAAGAATGAGGTAAGCAGCTTCTTACATTTCTAATACACTTAAATTTGCTGAAATTCACCCCCCCCCTTTTTTTTTTTTGCAAAGATAGATTAGGGTGGATATGTTTGGATATTTATATTGCCACAGGAAAATGCAAGATTGTTTCTATTGCATGCATGCATAGCTGGTAGGCTGTTTACTTTCAGGGTATACAGTTTAATGCAAAATACAAAAAAGAAGAAATACCCTATTTTTCGGACTATAAGACGCTCTGAAGTATAAGACACATCTACCTTTTGGGGAGGAAAACAAGAAAAAATCTGCCTCTGCCTCCCAGCAATTTGCCTCCTTGCAGCAAACAGCCAACAGTCTGGTCAGCTTCAGCACAGCCTGATTTAGCACAAGCAGCTGATGGTCAGTTGGAATTGCCTTCTGACAATCAGCTGTTTCAGGCTGCAGGGATCACCATTGCCTATTGCCACCTCCGAGTGCCCCATTTTCCATGCATTCCGATGCCCACCACCCAGAACGGGTGGAAAAGGGCGCGTGGAGGCAGAAAATGGGCACCCGCAGATGGCAATAGGCAATAGCAATCCCTGCAGCCTGAAACAGCCGATCGTCAGGAGGCAATTCCAGCTGGCAATCAGCTGCTTCTGCTAATCAGGCTGTGTTGAAGCTGACTAGGCTGTTTGCTGGGAGGCAGAGGTAGAGGCTGAAGGGTGAGGGCCGGTGGGGCGGGGTTTTGGCAGCATTTGCTGTATAAGATGCACAGGCATTTCCACCCACTTTTTTGGGGTGGTGGGAAGTGCATCTTATATACTGAAAAATACGGTAATTAAACAATTGAAAATACTGAAGTATGGACAGTCCTAGCCCTGATGAAGTGACCTAGTTGGGTAATGAAATGTCCGCAAGAAAACAGCCAAACTAAGAGCATCAAAAGACCCCATGATTGCTATTTTTTTTAGTGCTTGTTACAGCTTCAATATCATAGATAGCAGTTTTATATTTTCTTGCATTGATAAGTAATCCTCATTTTGATTAATGTTTGTATACTGCATTTTAATTGTTGCTAGTTATTTCTGTTCTTTCAATAGGATTCTGGTATGTCACTGAAATAAAACATGAGTGGGATCTTAAATAAGAAACTTTCTGTTTTCTGTAGGCTTACCTTGAAATGAACTACAAGGAAGCAGTAATAGCAGCTGTCAAATACAATGAAACCTGTCCTGTCCTCATTAATGGCAAGCGTGTGAAGATAAGCGTGGCAGAAAAACCCAAAGCAGAAAAACCCAAAGTGGCTTCTACTCAGGTAAAGCAGAGATCTGTTGCGAAAAGGAAAGTATTTGTGGGTACATTCCTTTCCTCAAAATATTCCTACGTGGTCTTGAATTCTGCTTTAATAAGAATGGCAATTTGGACAGGCCACCAGATTTCATGGTTTCTCCAAGAGTTGTTTTGCTTTGCCAGAAATTCTGTTAAACATTTGATTCCGGGAGTTATGATACTCTTCCACGCAAACTGTTTTAAATCTACCAATATGCTGTCCTCTTTAAGCAGAGGTTGTGACCCACCTGTGTCCCTCTGGTGCCACAGGTAGTCCTCAACATACGATCATAGTTGAGTGCAAAAGCTCATGTTGCTAAGTGAGGCAGTTTTGAGTTTTGCCCTGTTTCACGGTTGTGGATTGAATCGGTGCTGTTGTTAAATTAGTAACCCAGTTGTTAAGGGAATCTTGACTCCAGAATGCTGCACGCGTCATAAACATTGAGTCAGTCACCAAACATCCAAATTTTAATCACGGGGATGCTGCAACAGTCATAAGCGTGAAAAACGGTCATAAGTTGCTTCTTTAATGCTGTTGTAACTCCAAAGAGTCACTAAATGAACCGTTGTAAGTCGAAAGCAACCTGCACGAAGAATGAAATCTTGTTCCGCCTTCCCTTTTCAGGGTCTTACCATTTAAAAACATGCAAAAAACCTTAACATTTATAATTCATCTTCCCGGCATGGAATTTGCTGATGCTTTTGCTCTGGCACATTATTCACATCCTGTCTGTATTTACTCTTGAGCTTTATGCATTTCCCATAAACGCATAAAATGGGTTTTTGCTGGGTGGGTTTTTCCTGGTTCCTTTGGCTGCAGTAGAACCCAAGCGGGCTGTTCGGTATGCGAGGACATAAAATTGACAGGCTCAAGCAGAGTTAATAGCTCCAAGTGGCCTTCCTTAGCGCCTGGGTGTCAAATCCAGTGGCTGATACTCCTCAGAACAAACCAGAACTGGAAAGCCTGCCCGTTGTGGTTTCCGATACCTGATTGGAAGCGGGATCCATAGGTTATCAGAATGCCAGATCCCTCATCAGGATAAACATCCCACAGCAGTTTAGCTTTGTAGAGAGAGTCCTCAACTTAAAAACCATTCCTTTCATGGTTGATTGAAGTTACAGCGGCACTGAAAAAGGGACTTGTGACCGTTTTTCACACTTAATGACCATTGCAGTATCCCCGTGGACACGTGATTAAAATTCGGAACCACTTAACAACTGACTCATATTTACGATGGTTTGCAGTATCACATGATCTCCTTTTGCGACCTGAAAAGCAAAGTCACTTAACAACCATGTTACTAATTGAAGAATTGCAGTGATTCACTTAACAAACGTGGCAAGAAAAATTGTAAAATGGGGCAAAACTCACTTAACTGTCTTAACAATAGAAACGTTGGACTCGGTTGTGTTTGAAAGTCAAGGACTGTGTGTATAGAGCAGGGGTGGGCAGCTATGGCTTCTTTACAACCTGTGATCTTCCAACTCCTTGAATTACTGAGCCAGCATAAACTCGTCAAGGGGCCATAGCTGCCCATCCCAGTATAGATATACTTTGATTGGCTTAGCTGTCAAAAATCCAGGAGTTGCTTTTTGTTTTCCTATGGAATGGATGAATAGGTGAGGTACTTTTTTTGTGTTGTTTTGGCAGAAATCAAGGGGCACCTTCTCAAAATAGTACCGTCATTAAATTCTAAACAAGCAGCTGCATTTTTGTTTTGTTTTGGCAGAGCCTAAACATCATTTCTTTTTATTTCCAGAGCAAAGGAAATGAGAAGAAAGTTGCTCCGAATACCAAGGATTCTGCCCCGAATAATAAGTAAGGCCATTAGTTACTCTGGACCCTCAAATGCTCCCGGTCGGCTTCTTTGATGTGAGCTTCCGGGTGGGTGGATGGAAATTAATTTGACTGTTATTTTCTTCTTTTTAGGAAAGAGCAAGTCCCACCTGTTGTGAAAAAAATGACTTCGCTGTCTTCTGCCTGTGAGTTTTTCATGTTTTAAGCTATTCCCTCTCTGTATGCCTGTGTGTTTTCTTGAATCTTCAACCCCAAATTAGAGATGGATGTCTGGTATTTTTTTAAACCCAAACCAAGCAGTCTGGTGACTCAGGGCTGCTTGGAAGTGGGCTGAAACCAAAGGGGGCTGCATAGAGATTGATAGGAGATGTTCTTGGGGAGGCCGATCCTGCAGAGTGGTGACTTACACAATTAGTACTAGAGGATAAGGCTTTTTGGATAAATACAGAGTGGCCAACATTTGCAGAAGTGAGGGTGGAGGTTCATTCTCCGAGCTTGTGGGTTGGTTTCCGAAAGTCTCGCTACCAGGCTAAGTAACATCTTCAGTGGAGTTTAGGGAATGTTCAGGGTTGGTGTTCTTCTGCTTATATGGGCTTCATAACCTCCACCTTCCTCCTCCACCCGAGCTACAGATATCCGCCACTATTGCAAAGTTGCAGAAGTGGCTCATTTTGCAGATGTTTGATTATTTTGTTAACGGCAAGAAGGGATTGTCCTGAAGAAAATCATAGATTAATGGGGCTGGAAGGGACCTTGGAGGTCTTCTCCAACGTAGGAGACCTTATACCCATCTTAGACAAATAGTTGTCCGGTCTCTTCTTGAAAACCTTCAGCAGTGGAGAACCCACAATTCCAGGAGGCAACCTGCTTCGTTGATTAATTGTTCTCACTGTCAGGAAATCCCTCCTCAGCTCCAAGTTGCATCTCCCTCTGAGCAGCATATTAGATTTTTATGGTGGACATTTTAATCTTGGTAGACCGTGCATCCATCAATAGATTTTGAATGCAAGCTTTTTTCAAACACGGCAACTTTAAAATGCATGGACTTCAGTCAAGGTTTTTTTTAAAAAAACTAAAGTTGATAAGTATGAAAAACGGGCCGACTTAGTTTCATTACTCCAAGAATCTCTGTAACCATACCAACCAGTGCTTTATCTGTCCACAGCTAAAACCGACATCAAGAAACCTGGAAAAGTTGTCAAAAGTGGGGAGACCAAGGTAGCCCCCAAACCCAAGAAACCGACAGATGGCAAGAAACCGGGCCCTGTAAAAGAGAACAATGCGGCCAACCCCGCACCCTTGGAAGAGGGGAAAAATCCTCCCAAGGTGAAAAAACCTGCCGACCCCCACAAACCGGTGGACTCCAAGGCCAAAGAGCCCCCGAAGACCAAGAAGGTTGGAGATCCCAAGGACAAAGAAGCGTTGAAGGGCAAGAAGCCGTTGGAATGCAAAGCAAAAGAGCCTCTGAAGGCCAAGAAGGTCATAGATGCCAAGCCCAAAGAACCTCTGAAGGCCAAGAAGGTCATAGAAAACAAGAAAGCTGGGGAGCCCAAGGTCAAGAAGGCTGCAGAACCCAAGAAAGTGGGGGAGTCTGACGCCAAAGAACCCCTCAAGGCCAAGAAAGTAGCCGAATCCAAGGAGCCTCCCAAGGAGCAGAATGCCGGGGAGCCCAGCCAAGCTGGAGAATCTCAGGGCAAGGAAGCCAGCAAAGCAGCAGACGCCCCAGGTATCCTTTCCTCAACGGTGGGCTTTCTGAGGCTGGTCCTCCCAGAGTTTCAGAGCCGCTCCCTCTGCCCCCCCCCTCCTGGCAGAGAGCGTTGTCTCTCTAGCCCCCCTCCCTCCCTCCCCCCAAGCATGGCTGGGACACCCTACCTTTTGAGTTTCCTTTGGTTGGTGGGAGGGACAGGGTGGGCAGCAGTGGGTGAAAACATGGTTGTTTGCCTGTCTCCCCGCGAGAAGAGATGCAGCTGGCAGAGGGCAGCTGGCTTGGAGGTTCTCTTGGGTTGAGCTTTGGACTGACAGCACGAGGTTTGGGACACCACCCCTCAGGCACGGTGGGTGGGGGGGTAGCGGGGTGTGTGGGCATGTAAATACTTTTCAGTGGGAGAGAGGGGTAGGAGGAACACCTGTAACTCTGGTTTTCTGCGTTGGCAACTGGAAGATTTGTGGACTTCCACTCCCAGACTTTCCTAGCCAGCAGTTCTGCGAGTTGAAGTCCACGCATCTTAAAAGGGTGTGAAGGGTAACAAGCACTAGTCTGTAGAATTGTGTCTCTCGACACTTCTTAAGATACGTGGACTTCCAACTCCCAGAATTCAAGCTGGGGGAATTCTGGGAGTTGAAGTTCACACCCCTTCCAGTTGTTATGGTTGGGAATCACAGCTACGGAATGAACAGAATTTTAGAATGGGTTCCTTCCTACCCCGAAGGAACCCGGATTCTTGATAGCTCTCTCTCTTCAACCAGTAAGAATTGTTTAATTTTTTTAAATTTGCAGATAAGTCAGAAGCTGTTGAGAGTCCTGAAGCAGTTGAATCTTCCGGCAAGGTAACCACCACCTCCTCCTTCAAAGCAGTGAAAAAGCCCCACCAAAGCCAGGAGACCTGATATTCCTTCCTTGCGGCCAACCTATTCATGGCCATGTGATGTCATTTTGGGAGCTGGGCAGTTGACCCACATTTACAGCTGTTTGCAGCAGTCACGTGACCATGATTGATTTTTGTTGGAGGTGGGGGGGTGTTTACTTCTGGTTTCCAGCCAGTAAAACCCCACTGAGTATAATAAAGTTTGCTTACTGGTCATGGTGTTTGTTTGACGATTGTAAAATAGGTTGCAGTCACGTAGTGGACCCGCTCAACGACCACAGTGATTTATGACCATAATTCCAGTCCCAGGTCAAGTCATGACTACCTGTACCATAAACTAAACTGAGCCTTTCTTCTTCTGTTGTTCCTTTCTCATTACCAGCTGGCTTGTCATCCTAGCTGTCCTTAACACTGACTCCTAAAACACCCCTCATATTTTATCCCAGTTCAGTAAATGGTGGCCATCCATAGGAGATAACTGGGTCCCAACCTTCCCTTCCCCAAAGAGGAGAGGCAGGAATGTCTTTTCGTGGTAATCAGTGGAAAGAAGCAGAGAAAATCTCAAATGTCCTAGGACGGGGTCGCCAACCTTTTAGACCTCAGGAACCCCCAAACTCATAATTTTAAATCCCGCGGACCACTAATACGAATTTTGACTGATAGTGGCTTGCTGACGTTTTCCCAGGGTCTCTGCAGAAAGCAGCAGAAACCCTGGGAAAATCCCTCAAAAAGTATGTCGGAAAATTCCCCACCCTGTTTTCCTACCGATCGATCATTATTTGGGATTCGTAGGACACCGTCTCCAACTCCGTTCTCAGGGGGAGAGAGAGAGAGAGACTTTTGGCTTCATGCAAGGAAAGCAGCAGAAGTCTTTCTTTCTCTCCTCCAAACTCCTCCAGAAATGAGTCTTGGTGAGACTTGCCGTGCCGGCTCAGCCTCTTGGAGCAGGAGGCCTTGCAGAGTCAAAAAAGACTCATTTCTGGCGGAGTTTGGGGGAGAGAAAGTAAGACTTTTGCTGCTTTCTTTGCGTGCAGCCAAAAATAGAAGGCGAGTGGGGCAAGTTCCCCCCCTCCGCCCTTTCCCCCCTCCCCTCACTACCTTGTGTTGTTCTCAATGTAAGTGATGCAAGCCTTGTGTTCCCGCGGGCCATGTGGGTGGCACAATCTTGTGTTCCCGCGCAGCCTGGATTAATTGCTTTGCGGGTGACATTTCCCTGCGGACTACCAGATTTTTTTCACGAACTACCAGTAGTCCCCAGCTCACTGGTTGGCGACCACTGTCCTAGGAGACCTTGAGTGGGCCTAACTTGCATCATTTATAACTTAACTCTACAATTGTGTTGTTTGAAGTGTTTTTCGAACAGTTCCTGTACAGGTAGTCCTTGACTTAACAACCACAATTGAGCCCAATGTTTATGTTTGCTAAGTTAAACGTTTGTTCAGTGAGCTTTGCCTTGTTTTATGACCTTTCTTGCCATAGTTGTTAAGTGAATGACTGCAGTGGTTAACTTAGTGTAATAATGGTTGTTAAGTGAATCTGCCTTCCTCATTGACTTTGCTTGTCGATCATGTGACCCCAGGACAGTGCAACCATCATAAATATGAGTCAGTTGCCGAGCAGCTGAATTTTGATCACGTGAGTGTGTGATGACCCGAGGTGTGGCACAAAGGCAGCACAGTCACATAAGCAAGAAGAGTCCCTTTATAATCTCCAACTTTGCCCCCAATGTCCAGGTTATCTTCGGCTGGAGGAAAAACTCCCAGGAACAGCCTTTAGCTAGAGAAAATCCGGTCCAAAACAAGATACATACAGACTGGAACTAAAAATCCAAACAAACCAAGCTGCAGTAATTAACTTGACAGGGCAGGAGAAGGAATTTCAGACTTGAAAGCATGGCAAAACTCACACAGTTGGAAAGACGCCAGGAATACAGATAAGCCATGAGGAGACCAGATAAATTCACAGTTTGCTCCCAACAACTTGCTGTGTGCAGCTTCCCTTTTTAAACACTCTGTCCCCAGCTCCAGCTAATGAAGGGAATCGGGGCCCTTTCCTCCCTTATAAGCTACACAACTCACGTTGCTCCCTTCTCCGTTCCTCCCTGCATGCCCTAGGATGAAGAGGGGTGGGCCTGGGTCTTCCTCTGAATTCCCTCTCCCTTGTTCTACCTCTCTCCTGCTCTGCCCAGATGGACTTTGCCCTTCCCCAGTTTCTCCCACAGCAACACTCCCACTCCCTCTCTGCTGTTTGGCCTCCCTCTGAATCCGGGCAACACACCATGGGGGATGCGCCGCATCAGTCGTAAATATACAAACTAGTCATAAGTCCCTCATTTCTGTTTCTGTTGCAACTTTGAACGGTCACTAAACGAATCATTGTATATTCCTCATTAAGAACTTCTCATACTGCTGCAAGTTCTTTTTTAAATGTTGTCTCATTCCAGAAGAGGAAATATTGCATAGGATTATTTTCTGAATTTCTGATTCAGATTTTGAGGTTGAATTCTTGAAGCGAGAAAGGCTGGTGGAGGGGATTTATTCTACTTGCCTCCATGCCAGGTTTTCCCTTTTCCAGGAGAGAGAAGCCTCAACACTCTCCCTGCTGGGCCAAAAAGAGCAGGAGAAGGAAGGCTGGCCTTTTAAAAACTTAATTGTCAGACTTATTGGTCTCCCATCTCGCTGCTCAAGACAACAGAGAAGTTTCCAAGGACAGACCAAGGGGTTCCTCGTGGGTCCTGAATGTGGGAAGGAGGAAAGGGCAGGAGAATATTCAGCTTTCCCAGTAAAGATTCTGATTTTCCATTTCTATTTTTCCAGGATCCTGAAGAGATGTGTGTCGTGATGATTTCCAGTTTCCCTGAGACCGGGCTCAGTCTGGAGGAGATCCGAAACTTAACCAAGCCCTTTGGGAAAGTTAAAGACATTTTAATTGTGTCTTCACATAAGAAGGTATTGAACAATCTGTACAGGGGTTAGAAGAGGAAAAATATATATATATTTGTTCATTCATTCTTTCTTTATTAATTAATGTTTGAAAATGATTAATTTTTCCACCCAGTGCCAACAGTTGGAACAAAGAAGTCATTTGGTTTCAGGTCATTGATAAAAGGTTTTTTTTTAAAGGCATATGTCGAAATAAGTCGTAAATCTGCTGATTCCATGGTGAAATTTTATACCTGCTTCCCAATGTGGGTGGAAAGGAACCAGCTCTGCATTTCTCTGGTCCCTGAGCTGAAAGAGCTAAATGAGGTCAGTAAATTTTATTTATTAAATTTATTTGCCAGCCCTCTTGCCACAAGGCGACTGTTCTTAAAAGGTTGTTGAAGAATAAATTAAACAAAAAGTGGCTAATGATTTATATCATTTGAATACTAGGTTGGGGAAGACGGAACTAGAAGGTTCTTTGTTACCAAACTCCATCATTATTCCTAAATATCTAGTTAGATTTAGTGAATTGCAACAACTGAAGAGGACAGAATTGTTTGGTAGCTCCTAAGCGTCCACTAAGGCTTCAGGGCAGCTTTCAACAGTTGTATATTGTGGTACTCTTGGGGAGCAGCATATGTCCCAGGAAAATGGGAAGGTGAGTTAGAAGGGAAAGTATGGAAAAGGGTATCTAAGAAAATTTATACGGCCAACTAACTCACTCTCAGTAACTTTGGGCAACTTACAGGAAAGCCCAATAGAAGATCAATTAAAAAAAAAAAACTCTCCCACACCTCTCTGATGACAACAATTAAATGAGCCACTTGTTGGGCTCTGTATCAGCCTGGGGTCCCCAAGCCCTTTGGCAGAACCGCATCTTCAGGGTCTTAGGGAAAAGTGTCGAAGTAGGAGCCAACTTTACCTCTGCAGGGATGATGTTCTACAAGGCAGGAGCCACCACAGGGAAGGCCCTTCTTCTTGGTCTTAGCAGATGAGCTTTCTTAAGAGAAGGGGACTGGTAGCATCTCCTGCCTTCCTGTTCGGGAGGGTCTGGTGGATGTCACTGGGAAAAGAGGGTCCTTCAAATAACAGGGAGGGGCCACCACGGAGAAGGCCCTTCTTCTTGGTCCCAGCAGATGGACCTGCTTAAGAGAGAGGACTTGTGACGTCTCCTGCCTCCCCACTCTGGTGGGCCAGGTGGATGTCACTGAAAAAAGAGGGTCCTTCAAAGCAGGGGTCTCCAACCTTGGAAACTCTTAAGACCCGTGGACTTCAAAGCTGGCTGAGGAATTCTGGGAGTTGAAGTCCACAGGTCTTAAAGTTGGCAAGGTTGGAGACCCCCTGCTTTAAAGAACCTAGTCCCAGGTCAGGTAGGGCATTGAAGGTGACAGCCAGCACTCTGAATTGGACCCGGAAGTTGACAAATTAAGGAGATTTCCAGCAGAAGATGGGCGATTAAGTGAGAGTTTGTAAATTGATAAACGCCGTCTTCTAATTGCCTAAATTTTCTTGACCCTTTCTTTTTTAGGAAGTTATATTTACTGCGATGATTAAAGATGCAAATTCAAGCGTAAGTAACAAGGTGTTCCTTAATACACTGTTGATACTCAGCCTGGGCCCTTGGGGTGGAGAAAGGGGTTACAAAAATAGCACAACAGATTCTTTTTTGGGGGGCGGGGGATGACTATGAAATAGTCCATCTCCTGTGAAGAGTGCAGTTACCACCAATTAAATCCTGAGTCTCGAGCTAAACTTCCAAAGGATTTATTGGGAGTTAACATGTCTGGCACTGCCTGGGTGTAGCCGTCTCTGAGACATATCATTCATTGTCACCCTTGACCCTGGTTTTTCCCCAACCCCTGGGTGTATCATAATTCATATTCAGTGGGACACATCCATAGCCAAGAGTCATCAGTCATGTTCTCCAGTTAGAATTTTGCGCACCAGAAACTTCAGTCACCTAGTTACTATCTTTGAAAACTATTTATGGAATGCACTTTCGCTTTCCAAGCTGCCGCACTGCTCTTTCAAACCCCTTTCCCTCCTCCCTTTCTGTTGGCATCTCTAAAAAGACCGTAGAAACATTTTATGAGTTGACATCATGTGTTTGGAAAGTATCGATTAAGAATGTAATTGTCCAAGAATATTGCATTTTGAGAATGCAGGCAGTAGGAAATCTAGCATACCAATTTATGGTGGGCAGTGTAGTGTAGAGAGTCTTCTGTCTCGTTACGACTTCCAAAAATAACTTTGTGATGATCGCCAATAACGTCTTTAGTCACGGAAAAGAGAGACGCAGCACATTCCCGTTGAGCCATGTGCTACCAAGGGAGGTGGGAAAGAGTTGGGCTGTTGATTATATTCTGAGGATGGAGCCTTTGAAAAGATCAGTCGAGTCGCCTTAAGGACCCCCTGCCCACTCCGTGTGCTTGCCTTTCCTTTGCACCAGGTGAACACGGAGACGCTGTACACCCAGTTTGTGCATCTGGGCAACCTGCCAGATGAGGGCTACTCCGAGCTTGAAATCCTTTGCGTTGGCCTTCGCTTTGGACGAGTGGATCATTACATGGTGATAACCAACAAGAACAAGGTGACCCTTCCTTTCTACAAGGCAGAGCCCAATATCTATCTGTAGGAGAAAGGGTGGCAGAACCCGCGAGAGGCGGAGTGAAGAGGGGAGTCGGCCTAGAATCCTATGTAGCCATAAGCAGTCTTAAGTCCAACCCCACCCCCTCCAATTCCATTGACACGTATCTGACTCCAAGCAGGCACCAACCATGAGTTGAGAAGATTTCCAGTGTACAAGGGCTCTTAGCAACAAATATGCACCGGCCAGCTCTTTTGTGCCTGGCAATCGCGGAGCTCGCCCTTACACAATACCCTAACTTCTTAACAATCTGAATTAAGCCCACAATTTCCATGGCTGCTAAGCAAGACAAGTTGTTCAGTGAGGTTTGCCCCATTTTACGACCTTTCTTGCCACGGTTGTAAAGCAAATCACAATCATTGTTAAGTTAGCCCCACGGTTGGGAAGTGAATCTGGCTTCTCCTGTGGACTTTGCTTTTCAAAAGGAGATCACACGACCCCCCCCAGGACACTGTCACCACCATAAATACAAGCGTCCACATTTTGATCACCTGACCCCCAAGGATGCTAACAATCATCGTAAGTGTGAAAAGGGGCTCATAAGCCACTTTTTTCAGTGTTGTTACGACTTCCAACGGTCACTAAATGAATGGTTGTACGTCTAGGACTAACTCCCTCGGCTTCAAGGAATGCTCCTCATCAGGTTGTATTTAAATTTTTTTAAAAAAAGTTGGAAAAACTGCGCTGGTCTTTATAAGAGCCGTATCAGGCCCACGCAAAGCCTTCCTTTCCAGATGTGGAAGGCTGTCGCCC
This sequence comes from Pseudonaja textilis, assembly GCF_049901715.1. Classification (NCBI taxonomy): domain Eukaryota; kingdom Metazoa; phylum Chordata; class Lepidosauria; order Squamata; family Elapidae; genus Pseudonaja; species Pseudonaja textilis. The sequence continues at coordinate 5,183,915 of NC_141995.1, forward strand.
CCTTCAAGATTCCCTTGGGAGAAATGCAGCCTTTGCTACAAGTTCAGGTCCTTCTGTGTTGATTTTCTGCCCCTTTGAATTTTTGAAGGCCATTTTCCAGCTGAACAGTGCCGAGTCCGCGGCGTCCATGTGTCGCTTCTTAAAAAAGTATCCTTACAGTTTGGGAGAAGTGGAATTGACCGTCTCACGCTCGCCCAGAATAGAACCTACAGCTGTAAGTCATCTTCATCTATTTTGGCCTCTTTATCTCGGATTAGTTTGCAGCCGTACCAATTCAGGATGACTCCGAATACAGAGAAAGTTTGTAATTTTTAACGTCAACGTGTTGGTGTATAGGTGTTAGGTGTTTTGTTCTTGTTGCCACGTGAAGGATGGTTGAGGAACAGCTGGCTGGAAATTTGCCGTCTGGGCAGGGTTGCAAGTGAGGGTAGAATGGAATGTAGCTTGCAGAATTTATAACCCGGATTCGTTAACCAATGTACAGTGGTTTTCCAGCTTTTTCCATTTAGGCAGTCGCGTTGTTATACTGTTCCTTGCATATCAAAAAGCTGAATTTTTTTTTAACAGGCTGATGCTGTAAAAAAAGAAACGAAAAAGCAAGAAGCAGGCCAAGAGAGGTATTTTTTCATTGATATCCAAAGTGTGCGTGTATTTGTGTGTGTGTGGGGGGGATGGGTAGGTGTGGGGATGGGATGGGAGAGATTTAAATTATGATTGAATAAAACAAACAGAAGTCTCATTTATTTTCCTTTTTGTGCTAAGCCTTGAATTCTGGCTTTTTAGAAGCGATCCCCTGCACTTCCCTTATTCCATTGCCTCATTCTGGACCTGGCATGAATCTACAGCGGTTGAAAGAATAAATGGGTTTTTCAATGCATGCAAGTAGTTCTATGTGTCCGTCTCAGTTGTCTTTTTTCCTGGGACACAGGTGAGCCTGAGAAGTGACACCATCACCTGTTGTTGTGGGTATCCGACCTACATTTTTTGAATGCCGGTGCTTTTTAAATCCTAGTGCCCTGTCACACCTTCCGCTAACGTGATTTGTTTTTTTAAGTTGGTTGACTTGGGACCTGGGATATGTGACTTTATCAAGCCATTTGAATTCAGCTAAATTGCATTCAGAGGTTGAAACACTACAAACCATGGAGAGGTAACACAAAGTTCAAATAGTCGCATTGGGACTTCATTTATATATTTATAAATAGACCAGTAAGGGGACAAAGATATTTTAATGCACAATAAAGGGGCATTTTCCTTTCAAAATGTCTTTTGTAACCCCAAACCCATCTCTTCCCTAGCTTACTCTAGATACATAAATATAATTTGCCTATCTCTATACATTGTAGATACACATTTAAAATAAATGTACTTCAGGCAACCAGAACCTTTGAAACGATATCTGTAGTGTTCGCTAACTATATAATGATGTAGACTTGGAGCAGGTTCTGTGTATTTTATTTTACTACAACTAATAAAATACTGTTTTTAGAGTACTTCTGCACATCCAGCCTCTTGAGTTGTTGATGGTCACTGCACGTTGCCTATGGAGAGCACTGTGGTCTCTTTTTCTGTAAAAGTTGGGTCTTGGTATTTCCCATCAAAAAATGTTTGAATTTCTGGGTTAAACCGGGGGGCAGCTACATCCATGGTGGCTCTTCATAAACAGCTTCATGTTTTATTGTCTTTTCCTGCCTGTTCGGTCAAAGGGAGGGAACAGTACGGCTATTAGGTACTCAAAGCTGTTACTTTCTAAACTTTTTTTTACAGGCATTTCAATTTAAAATGGAAGAACCTTCGTGTTCGCTTACAAAGCAGGGGTGTCCAACCTTGGCAACTTGAAGACCTGTGGACTTCAACTGCCAGAATTCCCCAGCCAGCTTTGCTAAGTTGCTGAGGTTGGGCACCCTGTTGTAAATGGTGCTTCTGACACTGATGAGAGATGAAAGCAAGAAACTCTTTGAAGCTATGGAAAGCAGAAAGAAAGCTTAATATTTTTTTTTTTTGCCTTGTTCTTATCAATAGTGTTTTGGGAAACCTCGGAGAACCATATTTATGGCTTTGCAGTCAATCAGGCATGCTTGATGAAAGCTTTCCAGCATTTACCAGCAATTACAATGGGTGATGCAAATGTGAGCAGGTTCTCTTCTTGATGAGGGCAGCTGTCCTGAATATTTTTTTCTGCCCCATCTCTCTCTTGACATTTTTCCAGCAAATTTCCTTCCCTCAGCCCCCCCCCATCCCAAAAAGAAAGCAGAACAAAATAACCGAATGCAAAGTGGAGAAGAAGAACTGGAGGCTTTTAAGAAGAGACTGGGACAGCCACTTGTCTGAAATGGTAGAGGGTCTCCTGCTTGAGCAAGGGTGGGGTTGGACTAGAAGACCTCAAGGTCCCTTCCAACCCTCTTATTCTGTTCAGTTGGATGCTGCCCTTTGACTTCTGAACAGCTTGGCCTTTCATTGCTCTCTGGATTGTCCTTTTCATTCAGTTCCTCAATAGTCCAAAGAAGAGGGGGGCTGCCTTAGTGTCAGAACACGACTGCGGAATAAACTCTTTAACGCTCCCTGAAATCAAGAGGAACTTCCTGCAACTTTTATTTTTATTTCCCGATTTTTCCATAACTCTTCAACATATTTCCTTTATTGCTTATGCATCTTAGTTTTGTTATACTTTGCTTTATCAAATGATTTTGGATTTGTGAGGCATCCAAACCACCAAGTTGTTTTTTTCTTGACTTAAAATAGCATTCTTCTGCTCCCAAGCGAACTATGTCCAATCCCTACATTCCTTGAAAGCCATTTGAAATATTCTCGGTAGGTGGCTTATGAATAATAACCCTCCTTGGTTAAGGAGATTGAATGGCCTCGAACAGCTTCTTCAGCCCTTTCCCAGCAGAAAAGAAATTCAGCGTAATTTGCTTTATTGGTGAAAAGCAAAAAATAAAAAAAAACAAGGGGGCGGAGAGGGATTTTACACTCATCCTTGGAAATCTTTGGTTTAGAAACCTGCTTTTGCAGGAGTGCTATTTATCAATTCGTATTTTGCAGTCCCTTTCCAACTATATTATGTAAGATACTAGTTTGGGAAGGGAATCTCTCAGGATTGAACAATATGCCTATAATATTGGTAGCGTTGAATGAAGGATCACAGCTCCAAAGGCCGAAGAGATTTTTGATTCGACTTTGGAATCTCATCCAGAACCAAGACAGCCTGACTTCTCCTCTTTACTCCATCTTCTTTGCTGGCTGCTGGAAAAGCCAGACCTCTTTTGAAAGGGCAGAGTTTTGCAGTCTGTGTTAGTGACCAAACGTTGATCTTCTAAAATTGGCCCTGTTTTGCAGGGTTCTGCCCTCTTACCATTTTTTGCAGAAGATCACAAGAACCTTTCCCGTGATGACAAAAGTCCTATGAAGTTTGCAATCAGTTCATGCCTGCTTCTCTTACCGATTCTGAGGACAACTGAGGGTTTGGGGGGTGGTGGTTTCTTTTTTTCTTTTTTTTGCACAGCTGTCTGCTATTCTGTGTGGTTTGTGTTTCTTGTGCCGACCCTACAAATGACAATTCCTGTCCATGATCCAATTTCGAGGTCTTGTCATCTATTGTAGTGATATTGAGACTCCAGCCCCCTTTTCTAAATAATCTACACTCTCCTTGGAACGATAAGATAATGGCAGAGGATTGTCCCAAAGGGGGGGATGGAGGAATGGAAGATCTCCGTGGAGATTTTCAGAGAAAAGGAAAATAGTTGGAAAGCGAATAAACAAAACAGACTCTCAGCCAAGGCTGTTGAAACTGCTTATATTTTTGAAAATGTTCCTCTGTAGTAGTATCCCATACATTTGTCTTATAATTCAGTTTTCCTTGGGAGCTGTTAGGCACTTGGGATCCCCTCGAGGTTAACCTTTTGCATGTGGATATTTCCGTTCCCCTTGGAAGTGTCCTCACTCATTTTGGCTGCTTAGGGACAGGCAGCCTGCAGGCAGCCTCTGGACAAACTATTAACATTTCTGTTCTCAGTTGAAATAACTCATTCACAACCCAAGCACAAGTTCTCTGTAGTTGTATGGTTTTTTTTTTCCTTTCCCCTGCCTTAAGTTCTAATCTTCTCAGCTCCGGGGTCAACAGGGCATCTGTGTAGTGAGCTTCGAAGGACTCCTTTAGGGTTGCCTGCCATAAGGATAGCCAAGTTAGAAGCGTTCACACACGCTTAAACCGAGGTTAGTAGAATAAGTTAGATCTCCCCATCCTAAGCCATTACTGCTTCAGGAGATCCCAGCCATTGGCATCAAGAGGTAATTGATAACTGTGGCGTTCTCAACATAGCTTGATTTGTTCTGTTTTTTTAAATACATTTAGCCCTGACTTGAAAACAATTCCCGAAGGATCAGGAGTGGTGGCCCCATCTGCTGTTCCTCCCACGGAGGCCACGGAAGACCACGCTTCCAATTCGGATGCTATTCCAGACACAGAGACTGAGCACTTGGGTAGCGAGAAGATGGTAGGGGAAGCAGCTTCGCAGCCCCTGAAGATCGAAGACTTGGGAGAAGACTCGGAAGCGTTAAAAAAAGACTTTGGGCTTGGAGCGCCAAGCGCAGGCCAGGATTTCGAGTCTTCAGACACGAAACCCAAAGGAGCCTCCGCTTTGTCCTCCGCTCTGAAAAAGGAAGAAAAAAAGACTGATCATTCTGGCCAGGAATTGCCGAGAAAGGCCTCTCCGCCTGACGGAGAGAAGGCAAAGGAAGAAAAAGCTCCCGGGAAAGAAGAATTTCACGGTGCCTCAAAAGAAGAAACCCTCTCGGCCTCAGCCACGGAAGAAGAGAAAAGGGCAGGCTTAGGGCCGGGCTCTACAGAAGCTGCCCTGCAGGAAATGCCAAGTACTGACACTCTGTCCGGTAACAGGTTGGCCTCCCTGGAAGCAGATAATGCTGAAACCACCGTAGGCTTAGCAGAGACACCGGCTCCCAGGGTTCAGGTGAAAATGGAGGAAGACTTGGAGGGCCCCTCTGCCACCTCTCAAGCGAGTGCGGAGGTAGCAGCCAAGCCAGCAGCGGTGGAAACGAAGGCAAGCGTCAAGGAAAAGTCTCGTCTGCAGATGGCCAGGGTTGAGGTGATTCTGGAGAAGCTCCCAAAAGACTTGGTCTCAAGCACCAAAGAAGTCAAACTGGAAGGGACCCCAGAAAAGAACGCCAAGGTACAGAACCCCGAGGAAATTGTGCCGAAGACACTACAGGGTAAAGGGCTGGGACAAGCCGAAGCCGGGGAATCCTGCAAAGCGAGCACGCTGGAGGCAGAGACTGCAGCCAGTGCACAGGTCACTCCTGTCCCGAAGGCTTTGAACCCACCCAAGACGAGAGCTTCAGCTCGAAGGAAAGAGAAGAAGCCAGTCAGCAAGAGCCAAGGAGTGGCTGCGAAGACACCGGTGCCAAAACCGACGAGTCAGCAAAGGCCTGCAAACGGCCGGTCCAACATCCCAGATAGCGCCAAGTCTAAGCTAAACATGAGTTCGCTGGCGGTAGTTGTGTTAGGCGGTGGGAAGAGCTCCTCGCAGCAAGACAAGGACCCCCCGGCGGAGACCAAGGGGAGTCCAAAGCAGAGCCGAGAGCAAGACAGTAGACCTTCCAACCTCAAGCGGGATACCGGCGGCAATAAGGTGAGGAGGGGATTAAAGCACTGGCTTGGTCCCTAACCTTGAGGCTTCTTCCAGTCCTTGAGCGAGTCCCCGTCCCCTCCCTGTACGCGGCTGCTGCACTCGGCGCTACCAAACCGGTTCGGTGCCACGCAGCATCGGTTGGGAGGTGCGTCTGGAAGCAGCTTAACCTGGATGCGTTTGGCGGAAGGGAGGAAAGAGCCGGCTCTTCGCGATGCAAATTTCCAAACGGACACACAGTGTTCGTTCTTTCCATTGGCGGCTCCTGAGATTCTCCCGTTGTGAGGTGCGGCTTCTCGTACGGCATCCCGGCTGCTTTTGCGTAGACTCGATCCTGAAGTCAGATAAGTTACCCATAAAAATCACTGGTGCGCTGAATACTCAGGTCTTAAAAACAATTGGCACAGTCTCAACTTGTAGCGTGTTAAGAATGCCATTTCTTTGAGGATTAATTGTGCTTACGAGGCCGCTGTTTTCCTTGCTCACCATCTTCCCACTTTCTCCTCCCCAGGTGTCTGCTGAGAGGAATACCAGAAGTTCTAAAAGCAGCCCTAAAGCCAAAGAGGTAAGCCAGCCAATTAACAGGGTTCCTATAACCCAGGAGAATGGTACACGGGGAAGACTTTAGGCTGGGGGACTCCCAACTTGACATCTTTAAGACTGGTGGACTTCGACTCTTAGCTGTCGTTTTTTAAGGAGTGACTGACTTTGTGCCTAAACTTTTCCCCAAACTGAATCCAAATTTTTACCCAGTCCTAATACTTTAATGAGCCTTCTTCCTGTTAACTTCACTAGGGAAGTGAAGTGATACTTTCTAGGGAAAATATTTTTTGCTGAAAAGTGAATTGTTGCAGTTGATGGAAGTGACTTAGGCGTGTGTGTGTGTGTATGTGTGTATATAGATAGGTAGGTACATAGATACCGAAATTGACTCCAAAAAGGCAAGCCAGCTGCTTTTCTGCTTCTTTGAACCTATGAAAGATCCCCTTCATTCCAGATTGCCCTCTAAAGCAAGGATGGGCAGCTATGGCAACTCTATACCCTGTGGAATTATGGGAGTTGAAGTCCACAGGTTGTAAAGTCCTGATACTCGCCCGCTCCTGTTCTAAAGCATACTCTGACTCTTGTGTTGCCTGCATGCTTTCTTTTTTTTTTTTTCTGATACCTGCCACAATGACGCGTGTGCCTTTACGTCATTTACAAATCGATTGGTGTAAAACCAGGGGGGGGTTGTTGTTGTTTTTTCTTTCTCCCTTTTTCTAGGATGAGGAGCTTTTTCCATTTAATTTGGATGAGTTTGTGACCATGGATGAAGTTGTTGATGAAGTGGAGGCCCCTCAGCCTAGGAAGAACCCTGTAAGGGGCAAAAGGAAGGACCCCCCAAAGAAAAACCTTCCCTGCGAACCAACCTCCAAGAAGAAGAAAGGCAAGGGGCAGGACGGCCCCACAGCCGAGAGCGAGGTCTCCTTCGTGACCTTGGATGAAATTGGGGAAGACGAGGGTGGGATGGGCCAAGCGGACCTTCTGAGCTTGGAAGCCATGACCGATGACGCCCAGGGACTGGTCACGGTCGATGAAGTCAACGAAGAGGAAGAACTGATCAACGAAGATATGAAAGATCCACAGTCGCTGGTCACTTTGGACGAGATCTCCGAGCAAGAGGACGTCACTCTCCAGGCGACGGCCAAGGGACCTTTTACTCCAGGGGAGAGCGAGCCGGATCTGAAAACGGAGCGCTTAGTGACGGTGGATGAGATCGGAGAGGTGGAAGAGCTTCCCTTGAACCAGCTCTCCCATTTCAAGGAGGAGGAGATGCTCCGAGGCAAGGAAAATGAGAAAGGAGGGGTTGAAGACGCCGGGGATTTTCTCTCTTCCCAGATCCCAGAGGATCCCAGCGTTTTAGTCACGGTGGACGAGATTCACGAAGACAGCGACGAGCAGCCCTTGATGACGTTAGACGAAGTGACCGAAGACGACGAAGATTTCCTGGAAGACTTCAACCGCCTGAAGGAAGAGTTTAGCTTTGTCACCGTCGACGAGGTGGGCAGCGAAGAGGAGGAGGAAGAAAAACCCGGCACGTCCACCAGCCGAAATTCGGAAGGAGCGATCAAAACAGCACCGGGGGAAAAAGCCAATGAGAAGATCCAGTCTTCTGCGGAACCAGACAACTTTAAAATTCCAGTCAACCCCCCGCCAGAACGGAGGAAAAGCGTTCGGGGTGAACCTCTGGAGGGTGAAGCATCTTCAGCCCAGCCGGGGGGTCCTGAAAATGAGAACCCCGTGGGAGGAGAGGAGGTAGACCTAGATAGGGAGAAGACGGAGCTAGAGTGTAAAGAAAAGGAGGAAGGAAAAGACGTGGAGCAAACAGACACAGTAACTGAGTCCGACTTGGGTTGCCAGCCGCTGCAGAAAGGTAAGAAGCAGATCGGCCTTCGGGGTGGAGAGGCCCTCCAAGAAGCGGCGAAAGCTCGGTGAGGAGCAGGCCGGAAACCTAAAGGTGCCCCTTCTCTCCACAGAGCCAGATGCGAGCCAGAAGGAGCAGCCTTGCAGCAAGGGAAGCGATTCCCAGGAGGACGACCAATCGCTTGGTAAGGGTGCAGGTGAGGGAAGGACCTTCCGGGGGCAAAAGAGCCCTGGTGGCACGGGGTTAGAATGCAGGATTGCAGGCAATAACTCTGCCCCAGTGTCAGGAGTTCAATTCTGAGTGGCTCAAGGTTGACTCAGCCTTCCATCCTTCCAAGGTGGGTAAAATGAGGACCCAGATTGTTGGGGGCAAGAGGCTGACTCTGTAAACCTCTTAGAGAGGGCTGTGAAGCACTGTAAAGCGGCATATAAATCTAACAGCTATTGCTATAGAGAGATGATAGATTAGACAGATTATTTAAGTATGTAGGTATATATGTAGGCAGGTAGATTGGTAGGTAGTCAGGGACAGATTTAGAACCGTGGTGGCACAGCGGTTAGAATGCAGCAGTGCAGGCTAATTCTGCCATCTGCTAGCAGTTCGATCCTGACCAGCTCAAGGTTGACTGAGCCTTCCCTCCTTCCGAGGTTGGTAAAATGACCCAGATTGTTGGGGGCAGGAGGCTGACTAAACCGCTTAGAAAGGGCTCTAAAGCAGTGTGAAGTGGTATATAAATCTAAGGGCTATTGCTACTGTAAAGGAACATTGCCGCCCCCCCCTTTTTGGGGGGTGGGTGGATGGGTAGGAATTGGACTCCGTGAAAAAGGCTGTCTAGCTGGGATGTGCCTTACTGGGATTGGTTAATGGCTCAAATAGAAGATCCTGCCTCTTCCCATTGTATACAGGTGGTCCTTACAACAGTTCATTTAGTGACTGGAGTTACGATGGCACTGAAAAAAGTGACCTATAATTGTTCTTCACACTTACGACCTTGCAGCATCTCCCGTGGCCACGTGATGAAAATTCAGACCCTCAGCAACTGACTCGTATGACCTGATCCCCTTTAGTGACCTTCCGACAAGCCAAGTCAATGGGGAGCCCGATTCACTTAACAACCATGTGACTAACTTAACTGTTGTGATTCACTTAACAACTCTGGCAAGAAAGGTCGTAAAATGGGGCAAAACTCAAGAGATGTTTCGCTTAGCAACAGAAATTTTGGCCTCAATTGCAGCCCTAAGCTGAGAATTACCTGTAATACCTCAGTTAAGAGAAACTAAAAGAGAGCCAACACTTGGAAAGCTCCGAAGCGTCCTCTTTATTTGCACGTGATTGAAAACAGAAAAAAGGAAGACAGACAAAATGTCATGTCCCGAACTTCAGCCAAATCCATTTTGGGATTGTCACGGTTCAGCGGAAACAAAGGTTTGGGCCATTCCAGATTTTAGCTGGACAAATCCAGTGAAGCCCTGGAGGCTTTGAGGGCCTGGATGAGGGACAGCAGGCTTCGGCTGAACCCTGGCACGAAGAAATGGATGGAGTGGCACTGCCCCATACCGACCCGGTCTTTGGCTTGGGGTTTCTGCTGGACTCCTCCTGCACCAAGGACCCCCTCAGTTCAGCCCCAAGCTACAGATACCTTCTTCCAAAGAGATTTCATACGGTTTTGGGTTGGGAGCTGCGTAGAGTTGGTTGAAAGACGGGTGGCTGTATAAACACTTTAAATATAACACCCAAATCTAATGAGATTTCCGTCGTGACAGACGGAGTGAGGCCCGGAGAGGATGCTGCTGCGGCTGAAGTCACTGAAATGGAGGTGGAAGGAAGCTCAGCCACCACTTCTGAGGAGGAGGGGAAGGGAGATGCTGGAGCGGCGCCATCCCCGAGCCCAGGGATTTCCACAGAGGGCGTGGCAGCTGGAGAACCACAGGCAGCAGCTTCCAAACCAGCTGCCCAGAATCCTGAGCTGAGCCCTGATACCGTCTTGGGAAAGGACACTGAGGCTGCGAAAGAGCCCTGTGAAAAGCCCTGCAGAGGTAGGAAAACCAGGGAGAGGCAGAGGAGCACCTTGGCACCTGCCTGTCCCCATCGTGGCTCTGCCCTCGTGGTTGCAGCCGTCGCTGTCTCCTCTGGATGATCTCCCCAAGCGGGGTAGCATCTCTTGCAACTCAGTCTACATGGGGCTGTCCTTGAAAAGTATCCGGGAGTTCCACTTGCCTGTGCAGCAGCCCGCGTGGTTTTGTGCAGGTCCACGGGGGTCCCTGTGGGTCCTGCCTCTCCCGCAGGAGCTGCAATGGCTGCCAATTTGCCTCCAGGTGCAATTCGAGGCCCTGTTGTCACAATCTAAGCCCTACATGGCCTGGGACCAGGTTATTTGAAGGACCCTCTTTCCCAGTGACATTCCCCCCCCCTCCCCAATCCACCAGAGCGGGGAGGTCTTAAGAAGGTCCATCTAGTGGGACCAAGGAGAAGGGCCTTCTCCCTGGTGACTCCCTCCCTGTGGAACATCGTCTCCGGAGGGATTAGACTGGGGCCCTCTTTCGCAGAGCCCTAAAGTCCAGGTTCTGCCAACGGGAACCTGGAGTGGGAGGGAGCCCATCAAGTGGCTTGTTTGACTGATGGCTGTTGGGTTTGCTCTGATTTTACATACTAGCGGCTGCCCTGTCATTCTGATAGGGGTGAACCTTGGTGGTTCCTTGGGCTGTTTTTTTGTTTTTGTTTTGTTTTTACTGCTAACTCATTTGTCTTGAGTTGATAGTCCCTTGATTGGGATATGGGGGTTTATTGTTTTTGTTAATTATTGCATTTGGGGCTTTTATTTTTTTCTGAGTGGACAGCCATCTAATAAATAAACAAAATAAATAAATCTGAAGGTTGGAGAAGCAAGTAAAAGGCGGTGTCAAGCATAGGAAATCAGAAGCCAGGGCGGTTCAAATGAAAACGGGTTTATTTATGACATGATAACATTCTACAAGAATCTGAAATACTAACGGTCAAGGCAAACTAGTGGTAGATAAGGGTCAGTGGAAGTCAAGGTGGGGTCTCTTATGGTCACGAAGGGACTCCAGACTGATGACCCTCTTGACCCCTCCTTCGGGCTCAGCCTGGTCATCTTCTACAGGCAGGCGGGAGGATGGGCAGCCACTCTTCAGCTACAAGCCACATATGTGGCACGATGGGGTCAGTTACCACATTTGCTAATCCGAATGTTGTTGTTGTAGATCACGTGGAATCTAAAAGTGAAGAACCAGAAAATAAACAGAGAAAAGTAGATTCCTCAGAGAAGTCGAAGACTCCAAGCCAGCTAAAAGGTAGGCCTTTGGGACAGGAGATCCTAAAAGAAAAATCTTTCAGGGTTCAGAGGAGGTCGCTTGCCTAGAATGGCTTCAACTCTGCTCGATTGTCTTTGCTGTACTTTGAACTGGGTACGGATGTCTGAGCAGTTAAGAGCTGGTTTTCTGCATGCACACACACCCCTTCCCCAAAAAGACCATAGGCAGTTAGTGTGCTATGAGGCCAGGAAGCGAAAAGAGAAAGATAATGACGCTTTGTGTATCCCTGTGCAGTATTTCTTGGTTCAGAAAATAATTGAAGTGATAATTGAAAAGGAGAAAAATCAGGGAGGCGATAAGAAGTAAGCATCAAGACTCTGTTGCTCTGTTTAGATAGCCTTGTGGTGAGACGGGAAGCAAATAAACTTGGATGGATGGATGGGAGAGTGGATGGATAGATAATGATCACTCTCTGTCTCTATCAGAGAGAGGGAGAAAGAGAGAACTATCTCTATCTCTATCTTTCTATCTTAGGGAGAGATAGGATAGGATAGAATAGAACAGAATAGAATAGAATTCTTTATTGGCCAAGCGTAGTTGCACACACAAGGAATTTGTCGGTTCAAATGCTCTCAGTGTACCTAAAAGAAAAGATACATTCATCAAGAGTCAAGAATCATCAGGTATAACACTTAATAATAGTCATAGGGTACAAATAAGCAATCAAATCATACTAGGAAAGAGTCAATATAAATTGTAAGGATACAAGCGACAAAGAAAGAAAGAAAAGAAAGATAGACAGACAGACAGACAGATAGAAGAAAGGATGAACTGCAATGGTCCTTGTTAATATATACTTTTTTTGTTTTGTGGTCTTCATTCTAGAGTTCGATTTCCTTGTCCCCAAAGCTGGCTACTTTTGTCAGATCTGCTCCTGCTTCTGTGTGGACGAAGCATCTATGAAGAGCCACTGCCAGTCTCCGCTTCACCAGCAGAACATGGAGGTACCATTTTTCCATCTGGACAAGGAGCCCTCCCCGCTCGGGTGAAATGGGGGGGGCAGGGTCATTGTTTTCAACCGAGTGCAAATCCTGTCTTTTCTGTGGTGGCCTTGGAGAAGAATGCCGCTGGCCAAAACCCAGTGGGTCCCATTCCAGGGATCCCAGCACGAAAGATTCTCCCGGGGTCTTTGTGATAGGGATGATCAAGGAGAAGGTTCAAAGGATCCCAGTAACTTGACTACAGATAGTCCTCGAATTAAGGCCATGAAGTGAGCCCAAAATTTATGTTGCTAAGTGAGAAATGTGTTGAGTGAATTCTGCCCCGTTTTACGACTTTTCGTGCCACATTTGTAAAGCAAATCACTGAAGCTGCTAAGTTAATAACATGGGATGTAAAGCAAATCTGGCTTCACTTTTAAATCACTTTTTTCAGTGTCATTGTAACTTCAAACAGTCACTAAATGAAGTGTTGTAAGTCGAGGTCTACCTGTAATTCCCCTATCCCATCCATGTATTCAACCAGAAGTTTCCTCTTTTTCTTTCTTGCTGCCTTCTCTAAACTGGTGAACTGCAGGTTCTTTAACAACTACTGTAGAAGCTGTCAAAGTGTTTGCAGCGTGGCTACTATTATGAGTCAGCCCAGGAGCAAAACACAGCACAGAGAGATTTAGACATTTAACAGTGGTTTATATACAAGACATATACAGAAATATACATGGTAGGCAAATACCTTACAAGCAATCAATCTTCTTAACTCTACACTGAGAACTCCGCAATGGATACAGGATACAAGGAGAGAAAACACGCCCTCTGTAATGTCAGTCTTATATAAACACCTCTTAAAATGGTAAGACTTCTGTGGACCCCTACTTAATCTTTAAAAAGGCAATACCAATGCTAATTCATCTTCAATTGCATCAGCCTTATATTGCATCAGCCTTACAGCAACTGGCAGCTATTAAATGTTATACGTCAACAGAAGCTTGCGAGTGGTTGCTTCTTAAAACATTTCCCAAATCCTTACTAATCGGAGAACCAGCTCGCTCTAGCGTCGAAGTGGGCAGAGGGCAAGGCAGCTCAGAATTGCAATGAGCAGTCCTTGGTGCTCTCTGAGCTTGGCTTCAGCAGCCAAATTAGGTAATCTCAAGCCCTAGTGACCCAGTTTGGGTCAGGGGTTCCAGGACGTGAATCGTTTTGGAAAAGAAGAAGGCCTGTCCTTGGCCTCTGTGGGTGAGGTCTAAGCTGTGTACACTTACTAGGAAAAAGATTTTGATGCCCTAGTGCAGGGGTCCCCAAACTTGGCAACTTTAAGACTTGTGGGCTTCCAACTCCCAGAATTCTCCAGCCAGAGCAGGATGACCCTGTGGTGTTTTTGAAAAAGCGGGCTCCGTTCTGGGAATCCTTGCAGGAGGGACTGAGAATAAGGCCACCATTAATGTGGACCAGCAGTCAGGTCAGCAGAGATGAACTCCCAGGTTAACCTCAGGCCAACAATCGAGTAAATAATACCCCAATCAGGAAATTGCCCAAGAAGCCAACAGCAAACAGACCAACCAGAGAATCTCTTAAGACCGCCCCCACCAACATTGACCAGGCAAGCCACAAAAGAATATAAATTAACTGCAAACCACACTCCTCCTGCCACTGATGTTGTTACCTAGTTTGGCTCATGAAACGTCTACAAAGAAACCACCAAGCTCAGAGAGAGCACCAAGGACCCCACAGTCCTTCCTCCTCCTCTGCAACCCCCCCTCCCTTCTGGCACTGATGATGTCGTCTCTCAGTTGAGTCATGAAATGTCTGCAAGGAAACCAAGCTCGGAGAGTATCAGGGACCCCACAATTCCTCCTCCTCCTCCTCCTCCTCCCCCACTCCTCCTTCCGGCACTGATGATCTATCCTAGTTGGGTCATGAAACATCTGGAATTAACCACCAAGCTCAGAGCCCCAAGGACCTCCCAATCCTTCCTCCTCTGCAAACCCCCTTCCTTTCTGGCACTGATGATGTGTCTTAGTTGGGTAATGAAATGTCTGCAAGGAAACCACCAAGCTCAGAGAGCTCCAAGGATCCCACAGTCATTCTCCTCCTCCTCCTCCTCCTCCTCCTCCTCCTCCTCCTCCTCCTCCTCCTCCTCCTCCTCCTCCTCTGCAAACGCCACTCCTGGCACTGATGATGTGTCCTAGTTGGAACAGGGAACATCTGGAAGTAAACCACCAAGCTCAGAGCCCCCAGGACCTCTCCTGTCAGTCCTGAGCTACCAATATTCTCCTTCCTTGGATCCCCTGAAGTTTTGTGTGTAGACCTGGTTGCCACACTTGGAAAAGTGATAGGGAAAAGAAAAACCCATGAATTTTTCAAAACGGGAAAACTGATTAGCCATTGGGAGAGCGGGGAGGGGCAATCAACGCTTCACCCTCTTATAATTGGTCATAACAACTTGAAACCTTTTTGTGCATCTTTTCAGAAATTCATAATCAAGAGCCCAGCAGAGCAAACAGGAAAAGAAGGTACGGAAGAAGAGAGCTTAACGTGATACGAAGATGGGAAGTGCCTCTGCAGAATTTTATTTAGGGTCCAGTTGCTTCTTTGTGTTCTGTTCTTGTTTTTTTTTTGTTTTTAACCTTGGTTCCTTTTGAAGATTTTCATGTCGTATTCACTTCTGTTCCTTCAAGAAGCAGGCTATTAAAATTGTGTAGTGATTTTGATTCCTTCCAGAACAATGTTGGAAGGACTCTAATAAATAAATTCTTACTGTAGAACCAACAGATTGGGGTTTTGCTTCCGAGTGGTCGAAACGGCACAGCCTTGTGCTCTTTGCAGAATAAAGTTCTTAGGGCGTCAGTTGTGCACCCTGTGAGTTTCCGCCGGGGACAAATGGATGGGGGGTTTCCTGCTCAGCAGTTTTATTAAGCCTGCGTTGGCTGGCCTTTGGCCGTCATAGCTGGCACGTTGGTCACACCCAAGAACACGGCATCAAATGCTAGATTATCTTAGCCAGCAGAACTCCAGGATCAATTGCTTCCACTTCCCCAGATGTAAATGTCCAAGCGGGAGCCAGAAGTTTATCGGATAGGGGCGAACATTTAGAAGGTAGAATAACAGGGTTGGTGATGATCCCCTTGGAGGTCTTCTAGTCCAACCCCTTCCCCTACCAGCAGACCCTTAGCAAAGGATTGAATGCCCTTGCCAAGACCAACAGCCCACAACACTTCCCTTGACGTCATATCGCCTCGCACAGAAGTTGGAACTACAAATAGCTGGAGATTTATTTTTTTTTTCAGCTACTTGGTTGGTGCAGCTTGTCTTGTTTCGTTACTTGATGGGCAGGAATTTGGCACAGGATTTTAACATCAAGGTTTTGTTTTGTTTTTAACCTCTTGTCTGGGTAGCTTCAGAGGAAGCTTCCCGGTCGTGTGTTTTGCTGGGAGAAAGAAACAGAGGGAGGATTTCTTACAGATTGGGGCACTGGGGCACTGGGGCGCAAAGAATAACAGTTGAAAGGGACCTTGGAGGTCTTCTAGTCCAACCCCCTGCCTCAAGCAGGAGAGCCTGTACAATTTTAGACAAGTGGCTGTCCAGTCTCTTCTTAAAAACCTTTAGAGATGAACCAAAGGTGCTTTTTCAGGAGGTTTTTTTTGTGTGTGTGTGCTTTTGAAGACGTTTTGCGTCTCGTTCAAGGAGCTTCTTCAGCTCTTCCTTGCAGACCCAGCTGGTCATTGGCATCCTTTTGCACTTCCGTTTGGGATGCAGGCTCATCCCCAACAGTCTGCCTGTCATCAGCAGGGAAGGGACACAGGACACACAGCATCCTGCAGCCGAGAAGGCTCCACACCCATTTGCACCACTCAGCTGACCCTGAGGACACAGATAAACCTCCAAGTGGCCTCAAGGACTCTAAAAAGGATGCAAATGACCAGCAGCCTGAAAGGAATAACAGAATAGCAGAGTTGGAAGGGATCTTGGAGGTCATCTAGTCCAAACCCCCGCCCAAGCAGGAGACCCTACACCATTTCTGACCGATGGCAGTCCAGGCGTATCAATCCTTCCATTCCCCACCATCCAGTCAGAACCGAAGAAGCTTCTGGGCTGAGAAGCGAAGTCCAGTTACCTCTTGGGAAAAAAAAAAGCACCATTGGGATTCCAGAGAGCCAGTGGGCCATCAAGGGGTCAGCTGGACTGCTGGTCCAACAGGTGAAGTCACGGTAGCCGAGGCTCAAATCTCTCTGGCCAATCCGCCAGTTGGGTCTTCTCCCATCATGCTGAAGACTGGAGTCGTGCTCTTCTCCATTGCAGGTAGTCCTCTGCTTATGACCACAATTGAGCCCAGCATTTACGCCACTAAGTGAGAAATGTCCCATTAAGCATCTCTTCTTGCCCTATTTGTTAAGTGAATCACTCTCCCAGTTGTTAAGTAAGTTACACGGTCATTAAGTGAACCTGGGCTTCCCCCGTTGACTTAGCTTGTCAGGAAGTTGCAAAAGGGGATCACGTAACCCCAGGATGCTGCGGCCGTCATAAACATGAGTCAGTGGTCAAGCATCCGAATGTAAATCACGTGACTACAAGGATGCCGCAAGGGTCATAGCAATAGCACGTAGATTTGTATAGCGCTTCACATGGCTTTCCAGCCCCCTCTGAGTAGTTCGCAGAGTCAGCCTCTTGCCCCCAACAATCTGGCTCCTCATTTTACCCACCTCGGAAGGAAGGAAGGCTGAGTTAACCTTGACCTGGTGAGATTCGAACTGCCAAATTGCAGGCAGCCGGCAGTCAGCAGAAAGAAGTAGCCTGCAGTAAAGTAATGTAAAGGTTCTCCTTGCGCATATGTGCTAGTCGTTTCCGGTTCTAGGGGCCGGTGCTCATCTCCGTTACAAAAGCCAAAGTGTGACCAGGCTTCCTGAGACCGTAATTAAGCACCCGCTTAGTCCAAACAACTCTTGTGTTATTTCAACGCTGGGAATTATTTTCATTCCCAGCCAGTAATGAGTCCCAAACAATCCCTAGAGATAAGCACCCACCTTTCTCTCCCTTTGAATTGCTGCCCACAGCTAAAGTGCCAAATTTAACTAAAAAGTCAAATGAAGTCTACACAGAGCTTCAAGGTATAATCTGAACAGCGCGAACGACGTTGCTTCCTGCAAAGGTTCCTGTCCCTTTGCACTTCCTTTATATCTCATGGGAGGGGCAATCACCTCCAAGCCTTACTCCTGCTGCTCTTGCCTTCTGGAAGCTCTGCGCACACACGCACTGGGAACAGGCTCCCCTTGTTCCTCTGCCTCACTGCTGCCAGATTCTGGAGGCTCCAGAGTCAGCACCCCACTCCCAGATGGTCCCGGCCCCATTTCTGCATCGGATGCAGGACCCTCATCCGGGTCCTTCCTGGACTGGCCCATGTTCCTCCCCACTGTCCGACTCTGCTGCCGTCTGCACAGGCTGCTGGCGGACCACAACTCTGTCCGAAGACGTCTCCGTGGTTATGTGGCCGGCATGACTAAACGCTGATAAGGCGCACAGAACACTGTTCCCTTCCCCATCAGAGGGGTACCTATTTTTCTACTTGCATTTTTACATGCTTTCGAACTGCAGAAGCTGGGACAAGGGACGGGAGCTCACTCCATTACACGGCGCTAGGGATTCGAACCACCAAACTGCCGACCTTCCTGATCCACAAGCTCAGCATTTTAGCCACTGAGCCACCGTGTCAGGTGGCATACTGAACTCTTAACCACTGCACCCCCGTGGCTCTTAAGTGTGAAAAACTGCCCATGGGTCACTTCTTTTTTTCCCCCAGTGTGCCATTGTAACTTCAAACGGTCACTAAATGAACAGTTGTAAGTTGAGGACGACCTGTAACTCTCTTCAAGGGGGGCTGCCCTGGAAGACAAGCTGAGGACCCTCGGGTTAGGAAGGGACTGTACAAAGATCTCCAGGCCCCTTTCTGACCAGCACCAGCCAGCTCAGCAGAACCACACCTGTCCCACAGGTGGAGATGTTTAGCTGTTGGTGACTTCTTCCTTGGTTTCTTCTGGAGATCTTTCCTCTAGGTCAGGAGTCTCCAACCTTGGCAACTTTAAGACTTGTGGACTTCAACTCCCAGAATTTTCCAGATAGCACAGCACAGCACATACAGCACAGCACAGCACAGCATAGCTGGCTGGAGAATTGTGGGAGTTGAAGTCCACAAATCTTAAAAGTTGCCAACTTTGGAGCTCTGCTGTAGATAGACTCCCCTGTCTAGCAAGAGAGGAAGTTTTGGAGGCCCACCTTGGAAGTGGTCAGAACAGCAGCCAGAGACCAGGCCCCCTCAGCACAACAGCATGCCCACTGAGATCAGGGTGGCCCCGGACCTCTGCTCCTTCACCAGCTGGTGGTCAGCCATCTTCTCCAGGGCATCTTCTCCAAGTGATCTTCTTTGCAGGATCTAGCGAGGAGAAGAATGGCCCAGCAATCCACCCATTCCCCCCAAAAACACATCAGAGTGATTTGATAGAGTTGGAAGGTACCTTGTAGGTCATCTAGTCCAACCCCCTGCCCAAGCAGGAAACCCTACACCATTTGTGACAGATAGCAGTCCAGTCTCTTCTTGAAAGTCTCAAGTGATGAAGCTCCCGCAACTTCCGAAGGCAACTTCTGTTCCATGGGCTGATTGTTCTCCCTGTCAGGAAATTCCTCCTTATTTCCAGGTTCAATCTCTCCTTGATCAGAGATGGTTTTCTTGGGGGAACAGCCTGGTCCCCAGGTTCCATGTAACCACATTTTTGTCCCTTTAGTACAAGGGCCTTCAAACTTGGCAACTTTAAGACTGGTGCCCTTCAACTCCCAGAATTCCTGAGCTAACATGACTGGAGAGGAATTCTTGGAGTTGAAGTCCACAAGACTTAAAGCTGTCAAGTTTGAAGACCCCTGGTCTATCATCTATACCTGTCTGTCTGTCTGTCTGTCTATCGTCTATCCATCCATCCCTATCCATCCATCCATCCATCCATCCATCCATCCATCCATCCATCCATCCATCCATCCATCCACATCCATCTATCTATCTATCTGTCTGTCTATCTATCTATCTATCTATCTATCTATCTATCTATCTATCTATCTATCTATCTATCTATCTATCATAAGGTTCCTCAAACTTGCCCAGTTTAAGGCTTGTGGACTTTAACTCCCAGAATTCTTGAGCTAACATGGACTGGAGAGGAATTCTGGGAGTTGGTCCACAAGCCTTAAAACTGTCAAGTTTGAAGACTCCTGATCTATCATCTATACCTGTCTGTCTGTCTATCGTCCATCCATCCATCCATCCATCTATCCCTCCCTCCATCCACTTCTGTCTGTCTGTCTGTCTGTCTGTCCGTCCGTCCATCCATCCATCCATCCATCCATCCATCCATCCATCATCTATCACAAGGGTCTTCAAGCTTGGCCAGTTTAAGACTTGTGGACTTCAACTCCCAGAATTCCTGAGCTAACATGACTGGAGGAGGAATTCTGGGAGTTGAAGTCCACAAGTCTTAAAGCTCTCAAGTTTGAAGACCCCTGATCTATCATCTATACCTGTCTGTCTGTCTGTCTATCATCCATCCATATACATCCATCTATCCATCCATCCATCCACTTCTGTCTGTCTGTCTGTCTGTCTGTCCGTCCGTCCATCCATCCATCCATCCATCCATCCATCCATCCATCCATCCATCCATCATCTATCACAAGGGTCTTCAAACTTGGCCAGTTTAAGACTTTGTGGACTTCAACTCCCAGAATTCCTGAGCTAACATGGACTGGAGGAAGAATTCTGGGAGTTGAAGTCCACAAGACTGAAAGCTCTCAAGTTTGAAGACCCCTGGTTTGTCATCTGCCTGCCTGCCTGCCTGCCTGCGTGTCTCTCTACCGTCTCCCCATCCATCCATCATAGGGTTTCCTACTCAATCAGGGAGTAGAAGATCTCCAAGGTCAAGGTCCCTTCCAACCCTGTTATCCTGTTAAGTGACTCAGAGCAATTAGCACAATGGAAAGATGTAGCATCCACATCGATGTCTGATGCCTTCTCGCATACAACACAAACTTGTTAAGTGCCTCTTGGCTGGGCTGGACCCGAATGTATGTATATATTTGTGTGTTTGCAGTGGTAGGATTCAAACATTTTTTAGTACCGGTTCTGTGAGTGTGGCAGGGGAAGGATATACTGCAAAATCCCCCTTCCCTCCCCATCCCACTAACCTGCTTTCCAGCTCCGTTCTCCTGTGCAGGGCAACCAAAGGAGACCCAGCCGATCAGCTGGGACTCAATGGGAGGCAGAGAAGAGATGGGGTTGGCTGGGCCAGTCAGAGGTGGGATTGGCCGGTTCTCCCAACTACTCCAAATTTCCAGAACTGGTCAGAACCTGCTGAATATCACCTCTGGTAGAAGGTGTCCTGCCTGTGTAGGGGGTTGGACTAGAAGACCTCCAAGGTCCCTTCCAACTCTGTTATTCTATTTACTGCCTGGTGTTTAGGCTGGGTGGGAATGTTTTGTGTTGTTTGCATTTGTGCACGCATGGAAGTGTGAATTCCAGCCAGGATCCTCCTCCGAATCCAAGTCCAACTCCTTTGCCCTTAAACTAGCCCAGCCACCTCCCCCGCCAGGGCCCGACCCACGCAGCACAGCATCCCTGGTGCCTGGGGTCACTGGTGGGGGCGGGGCTCTGCCGCTCAGCCGTGTGGCTGCCCCTTTAAGAGCTCCTGGACTGTGACTGTGGCTGAGCCCTGCGCCAAGAGCAGCTCAGCCAGCCCTGCGCGCAGAGGGTGACTGGCCTGAAGGCAGAGGGAGCGGACGTCCAGCGGCTCCCCCAGACCGTCCCGGACCGCTCCAGAGAATGCTCCGCGTCTTCATCCTCCATGCCCTGCAGGTCCAGACGCCGGACACGGATATCAGTGATGCCTATTGCTCCGTGGTCTTTGCAGGTAAGAGGAAGGAAGGAAGGAAGGAAGGAAGGAAGGAAGGAAGGAAGGAAGGAAGGAAGGAAGGAAGGAAGGAAGGAAGGAGCATGAGTTGGCAGTCCTGGCAGAGGCTGTGACCCCTTTGGGAGGGAGCCCCCACTCCTCTCTGGTATCTTTCTTTCTTTCTTTCTTTCTTTCTTTCTTTCTTTCTTTCTTTCTTTCTTTCTTTCTTTCTTTCTTTCTTTCTTTCTTTCTGTCTGTCTTTCTTTCTTTCTTTCTTTCTTTCTTTCTCTCTCTCTCTCTCTCTCTCTCTCTCTCTCTCTCTCTGTATATATCACTATCTATCTAATCTATTATCTGTGTATCATCTGTCAACTCTCTCTCTCTCTCTCTCTCTTTCTTTCTTTCTTTCTTTCTTTCTTTCTTTCTTTCTTTCTTTCTTTCTTTCTTTCTTTCTTTCTTTCTTTCTCTCTCTTTCTCTCTCTCTGTGTATATATCACTATCTAATCTATTATCTGTGTATGATCTGTCCACTCTCTCTCTCCCTCCCTCCCTCCCTTCCTCTCTCTCTCTCTCTCTCTCTTTCTCTCTCTCTGTGTATATATCACTATCTATCTAATCTGTGTATCATCTGTTCTCTCTCTCTCTCTCTCTCTCTCTCTCTCTCTCTCTCTCTCTCTCTCTCTCTCTCTGTGTGTATATCACTATCTATCTAATCTATTATCTGTGTATGATCTGTCCACTCTCTCTCTCTCAAATCCCCAGCCTTTCGGGCCTCACTGAGTGGAAGGAGAGCTGCAAGCTCCGGTCTGTTCCAGCCAGGGGCCACAGTTTGAATCCCTTGGGGGTAAATCTATTCTCCAAAGCCCCTGAAGGCAGGACAAGAAGCAACGGATAGAAACCAATCAAGGAGAGAAGCAACCTGGAACTAAGGAGGAATTTCCTGATAGTGATATATGCACAATTAATCAGATACAGATAATTAGAGTTGGAAGGGACCTTGTAGGTCATCTAGTCCACCGTCCACCCCCACCTAAGCAGGAGACCCTACACCAATTCTGACAGGTGGCAGTCCAGTCTCTTCTTGAAAGCTTCCAAGGGTGAAGGTCCCACAATTTCCAAAGGCAACTTCTGTTCCTTTGGTTGATAGTTCTCACTGTCGGATAATTCCTCCTTATTTCAAGGTTGAATCTCTCCTTGTTCAGATTCTGTCTATTGTTCCTTGTCTGGCCTTTGGGTGCTTTAGAAAATAGCTTGACCCCCTTCCTCCTCTTTGTGGCAGCCCCTCAAGTATTGGAAGACCGCTATCATGATATGATTATCATGATTATATGATGATCAGATATGATTATCTCCAGATAATCCATAGAACAGATTGCCACCAGAAACTGGGTGCTCCAACACTGGAGGTTTTTAAGAAGAGACTGGATAGCCATTTGTCTGGAATGGTTTAGGATCTCCTGCCTGCAGGGGGGCTGGACTAGATGACCTCCCATGAGCTGGTCCTGCATTTTTCTTTTTTCTCTGCTTTCTCCTCTTTGCAATTTCACTTCTTAAAACGTTTCTTCGAGTCCCTGCCCAGGATGACAGGCAGGAAGGAAGGAACAGCGGGCCAGGGGCTTTGCAAGGGTTTGGTATGGTGGCAGGCGAGAGGAAATACCGTCTGGCTTTTGGGAATGTCAGAGACGAGGGTCTCCATAGGAAAAAAAGCAGAGGAGAACTATCTTGGCTTTTATGACAGTTCCCTTCGACCCATAGCTATCCTTGGCCAGAGATGCTCTTTTAAGTCAGGCGGACTTCAACTCCCACAATTCCATAACCAGCATAGGGAATTCTGGGAGTTGAAGTCCAACTCTCTTTAAATTGTCAAGACTGAGAATCAGTGCTCTGGAGCAGTGGTCTCCAACCTTGGCCACTTTAAGACTTGTGGACTTCAACTCCCAGAGTTCCTCAGCCTGGCTGAGGAACTCTGGGAGTTGAAGTTCACAAGTCTTAAAGTGGCCAAGGTTGGAGACCCCTGCTCTGGAGGGTGGGTGCAAGAAGGAGGGGGTTTGTCTAGATGACCCGTAGGGTCCCTCTCACAGCTATGATTCTAAACCAGGGGTCTTCAAACTTGACAGCTTTAAGACTTGTGGACTTCAACTCTCAGAATTCCTCCTCCAGTCATGTTAGTTCAGGAATTCTGGGAGTTGAAGTCCACAAATCTTAAAGCGGTCAAGTTTGACAAGCCTTGTTCTAAAGCATGGATCAATCCTGGATCCCCGAAGAAACCAGAGAGCAGAGAGAATGGTCTGAGGGGCTCCGGAGCTTTTAGTTTATTTCATTTTGTTTGATGTATTTTAAAATTGGCTTGTTGCAGAGTCAGCCAGATGTTCAGCTCAATGGTGGGATTCAACATTTTTTACTACCGGTTCTGTGGGTGTGGCTTGGTGGGCGTGGCAGGGGAAGGATACTGCAAAATGCCCCTTCCCTCCCCACCCCCACTAACCTGCTTTCCAGCTCCGTTCTCCTGTGCAGGGAAACCAAAGGAGACCCAGACGATCAGCTGGGACTCAATGGGAGGCAGAGAAGAGATGGGGTTGGCGGGGCCAGTCAGAGATGGGATTGGCCGGTTCTCCAGAACTACTCAACATTTCCGCTACCGGTTCTCCAGAACTGGTCAGAACCAGCTGAATACGACCTTTGGTTTTGGTGACGCCAAAGACAGCAATGGATAAAGAGACATTTTTTCTCTCTCAATGTCTAGTTTGTACTACAGTAGCACGGATTATATAAATATAATTTTTTTTACTATTGGTTCTCTGGGCGTGGCTTGGTGGGTGGGGCGTGGCTTGGTGGGAGTGGCTTTGTGGGCATGGCAGGGGAAGGATATATCGCAAAATCCCCCTTCCCTCCCCACCCCCACGAACCTGCTTTCCAGCTCTGTTCTCCTGTGCAGGGCAACAAAAGAAGACT
This sequence comes from Pseudonaja textilis, assembly GCF_049901715.1. Lineage (NCBI taxonomy): Eukaryota > Metazoa > Chordata > Lepidosauria > Squamata > Elapidae > Pseudonaja > Pseudonaja textilis. The sequence continues at coordinate 5,208,104 of NC_141995.1, forward strand.
CAGCTGAGACTCAATAGGAGGCAGGGAAGAGATGAGGTTGGCGGGGCCAGTCGGAGGTGGGATTTGCTGGTTCTCTGAACTACTCAAAATTTCTGCTACTGGTTCTCCAGAACCGGATAAATGCCACCTCTGGTTCAGGCAGGAAACTTTCTGACGATGAAAACAATTAATCAGTGAAACGAGTTTCCTGCAGAAGTTCCATCTCTAGAAGTTTTCAAGAAGAGCTTGGAGAACGGTTTGTCTGGAATTATATAGGGTCTCCTGCTTGAGCGGAGCAGGGGGTTGGACTAGAAGACCTCCGAGGTTCCCTTCCACCTCTGTTCTTTGGTGTTTTTTGCTCTGCTCTTGAGTTCAGGAAGACGCTTGGAGGCTGTCCCTGCATCACATCCCAGCCAGTTTGACTCGATAACAATCCTGGCTAGTATCAAACCTGCTCTCTGTTATTTCTATCCACCGTTATTTAGGGCATTGTGAGCCTCTCAGAGTCTCTTTGGACAGGGAAAAGGGCAGCCAATAAAATTGAATAAAGATAGAAGTCAAACAATCACGTAACCCGGCAGCCTTTCCCCCTTTGCAAGCAACCTTAAAAGGTTGGGAGATCTAAGCAAACGGCTCTGGGTTGATTCTGTTGACCAGCCCTGACACACGCACACGGGGTTGGGTAGGTGGGAGAGACGCGATGTGCCCTCTGCACATGCTCGTGGGCACTCTTGCGTTGAAGGCGGCAGCTGGACGGTGGTTCGGAGAACTCAGTTTGGGCTTCTTCTTCTTTTTAAAATAGAATTCTGAGTGCCATTCTGTCCGTTGCATGAGAAGCCAGAAAAAAGGTTATATATAGCCCAGCAAGTGGCCCTGAGAAGCCAATGGGGGGAGGAGAGAGACCCAGTGATTCAGTTACAGGAACTGGGCCTGGCTACTCTAGGGAAGAGAAGGACCAGGGGAGACAGGATAGCGGTCTTCCAATATTTGAGGGGCTGCCACAGGGAGGAGGAGGAAGGGGTCCAGCTATTTTCTAAAGCACCTGAAGGCCAGACAAGGAATAATGGATGGAAACTGAACAAGGAGAGATTTAACCTAGAAATAAAGAGAAATTTGCTGACAGTGAGAACAATCAATCAAGGGAACAGAAGTTGCCTTTGGAAGTTGTGGGAGCTTCATCACTGGAGACTTTCAAGAAGAGATTGGACTGCCATTAAATGGTGTAGGGTCTCCTGCTTGGGTGGGTTGCGGGGTTGGACTAGTTGACCTACAAGTTCCCTTCCAACTCTGATGATCTGTTATCAGTGAAGGGATTTATTTATCATTCATCGTAAAAATTTTTGTTGAAAACAATTTTATTGGTTTTTAAAAACAAACAAAACATAAAAACATCAGCCCTCTTCCATACATATATACAAGCAGTGTGTCGGTTGGTTCATCAGTTTTGTGCATTCATTTCGTAGTCTCAATGACAGTTACATCACATAATAACTCGTATTATCAATCCAAACTTATATATCCTAGTATCACGATTAGAAAATCATTTGACTATGATTTTATTCATTCATACTTTATGAGATAACTATAATTTAGGCAGTTTATTCTATAATAAATCATATAATCATACCAAATCTATCCTAGAAACACTTTAGAGATATGATGTCAAATAATTTTTGTTTGCTGCTCTGCCGGGGAAACCTAAGGCCGACCCTCTGTTCCCTACGCCAACAGCAATACCTTCAAAAGAACAGGTAGTCCTTGACTTATGCAGGGCTGGGCTGCTGGGGGTTCACAGGGGTTCAGGAGAGCCCCTAGCTAAGGTTCTGTGCATTTCGGTGAGCCCCCCCAAATCCTACCCCTGGCTGCTCCCAGCACCCACCCTGCCCCTCTCCTCCCAGGAGTCTCCACGCAACCTGTTTTGGATGCAGGGAAGGGCATGGTGTGTGCGGAGGCTCAAGGAGAGCGAAAAATGGGGCTCCTGGAATTTCGGGAAGGCTGGAAATGTTTATTGATTGATTGATTGATTGATTGATTTGATTTGATTTGTCCATCGCTTACAAAATACTAGGTATAAATATAAACATGAGTAAGGATATAGAAAATAGGTGCAATTAAATGGGGACAAGAGGACAGGGACGGGAGGCACAATGGTGCGCTTATGCACACACCCCTTACAGACCTCTTAGGAATGGGGTGAGGTCAATAGTGGCTAGTTTGAGGTTAAAGGAGTGGGGGTGTTTGAGGATGTAACTACAGAGTCGGGTAGTGCATTCCAGGCATTGACCGCTCTGTGGCTGAAGTTGTACTTTCTGCAATCAAGTTTGGAGAGGTTAACATTGAGTTTGTATCTGTTGTGTTGCTCTTGTATGGTTGCGGTTGAAGCTGAAGTAGTCATTGACTGGTAGGACATTGTAGCAGATAATTTTGTGTACTTTGCTTAAGTCCAACCGTAGGCGGCATAGTTCAAGATTGTCCAAGCCCAAAATTTCAAGTCTGGTGATATAGGGTATTCTGTTGTGAGTAGAGGAGTATAGTACTCTTCTCGTGAAAAACTTCTAGACTCTCTCAATTGTATTAATGTCCGATATACAGTGCAGATTCTAGATAGATGAGCTGTATTCGAGTATTGGTCTAGCAAAGGTTTTGTACGCCCTAGTTAGCAATTCAATATTTCCAGAGGAGAAGCTTCGTAAGATTAGATTTACAACTCTTAACGCCTTTTTGGCAATGCTGATACAGTGAGCTCTGGCGTTTAAATCATTTGAGATGAGTACTCCTAGGTCCTTGACAGAGTGAGGGTCATCAATGAGGTCATATCTGCCTAGTTTGTTTTTGGTGTACTGATTTTTTTGTTTTACCAATGTGTAGGACAGAGCATTTGTTGGTTGAGATTTGGAATTGCCAATTGTTTGACAATTCAGACATATAATTAAGGTCCCTTTGAACAGCAGTAGCATTGTTGGTGAAGAGGAAGGAGGAGGAGGAGGAGGAGGAGGAGGAGGAGGAGGAGGAGGAGGAGGAGGAGGAGGAGGAGGAGGAGAGGAGGAAGGAGGAGGAGGAGAAGAAGAAGAAGAAGAAGAAGAAGAAGAAGAAGAAGAAGAAGAAGAAGAAGAAGAAGAAGAAGAAGAAGAAGAAGAAGAAGAAGAAGAAGAAGAAGAAGACCACCCAACTAGGCAACATCATCAGTGCTAGTAAGGAGTTGGGGTTTGCTCTCATTTCAGGGTGGACAACGTTGTCCTCCTGGAGGACCTTTCCAAAGCAGGAAACCTGCTTTTGCACAAATCCTGCTCTTCTGGAATGGTGAGTCTGGATTGAAGAAAGATCAATTCTGTCCCCAGTGTTCTGTTTTTAAGGTGGCAACCCTTCCGAGCATCTTTTGTCCAATGCTGCTGAACAGAGCGGAAAAAAAACGGAGTTTTTTTTTCATTTCATTGCTCTTAGTCACCATGGGCTCAGGCCACGCGATGAATGAGAGCCAGCAGAGCGGAAGAACCAGTGGAAAATCACCACGAGGTGTTCAGCACAAGTGTCCAGAACTCTTACCGTGCAGGGTGGAAACTTTCTCCCGGACCCCACCCCTTTTATGGTGTTGTGGAAAGATTAAAGCAGGAATCCCGCATTTCTTTATTGCCGACATTTCTAGACAAGATCAAGAACACACTGATGGGATCTATGAGACAATCTAGAACCCAGGAAAGAAATATCTGGACCAGGGGAGCAGTCTCCCTCCAGAAGTTCTGGATGCTCCATCGCCGGAGGCTTTTAAGAAGAGACCGGACGGCCGTTTATCTGACATGGTTTAAGGTCTGCTGCTTGAACAGGGGGTTGGACTAGAAGACCTCCAAGGTCCCTTCCAGCCCTATCGATCTCTGTTCGGGCTTCTAAACCAGGACGCGACAGTTTGAATGTTCTCTTCTTTTCAGTCTGGATTTCATGGGCCTCCCATCTCCAGAAGGCGAGGCTTTTCCGACTCTGGCTGACCCCTCTGGCGAGAAGGACCCCTATGCCCGTCCCAAAGCCCGGAGGAGGACTGCAAGGGTGTCCCCCCCCCGGCCGGTCTTGGGAGGAAAAGGAGAATATTTATGGCTCAGGTCGAAATGAGGGCTCCTTGGTGCTCTTTCAGCTTAGCGGCTTCCTTGCAGGCGGCTCATTATCCATCAGTGCACTGATGATGTTCCCTAGCTGGGTCAGGAAATGCCTGCAAGAAAACTACCAAGCTCAGAGGGCACCAGGGGACCCACAGTCGTCCCCCTCCTCCTAAACCCCACTTCCTTCTAGCACTGATGATGTAACCTAACTGGGTCATGAAACATCTGAAAGAAAACAACCAAGTTCAAAGAGCACCAAAGACCTCGCGTTCCTCCTCCTCTTCCTCCTCCTCCTTTTCCTTCCCCACTTCCTCCTCCAACTTCCAGCACTGATGATGTTCCCTAGCTGGGTCATAAAATGTTTGCAAGAAAACTACCAAGCTCAGTCTTCTTTCTCTTCCTCTTTCTCCTCCTCCTCTTCCTCCTCCTTCCCCCTTCACCTTTTCCTCCTCTCCCTCCTCCAACTTCCAGCACTGATGATGTTACCTAGCTGGGTCATAAAATATTTGCAAGAAAACTACCAAGCTCAGTCCTCTTTCTCTTCTTCTTCTCTCCTCTTCCTCTTCCTCCTCTTCCTCCTCCTCCTCCTCCTCCTCCTCCTCCTCCTCCTCTTCTCCTTCCCCCTTCACCTTTTCCTCCTCTCCCTCCTCCAACTTCTAGCACTGCTGATGTTACGTAGTTGAGTTATGAAACATCAAGAAAACGAAAAGCTCAGACAGCACCAAGGACCCCACATTCCTCCTCCTCTTCCTCCTCCTTTTCCTCCTCTTCCTCTTCCTCCTCCAACTTCTAGCACTGATGATGTTACCTAGCTGGGTCATAAAATGTCTGCAAGAAAACTACCAAGCTCAGAGGGCATCAGGAGACCCACAGTCCTCCTCTTCCTCCTTCTCCTCCTCCTCCTCCATCACCACCACCACCTCCTCCTCCCTGCAAACCCTACTCCCTTCTGGCACTGATGATGTGTCCTAGTTGGGTCATGAAATGTCTGCAAGGAAACCACCCAGCTCAATTAGCACCATGGGCCCCACAGTCCTCCTCTTCCTCCTCCTCCCCGTCCCCCGCTGCTTCTAACCTAACCATTTTGCAATTATTCGCTTAACCACCATGGCAAGAAAAGTCACCCAATGGGGCAAAACTGGCTTAACACCCGTTTCCCTTAGCCGCATAACTTTGGGGCTCAGTCGCCATCGTAAGTCAAGGCCTACCTGTTTAAAAAAAAAATGCACAAAGCTTTTTACCTTTTACCTTTTTACCTTGTTCTTCCTTGCTTTCATCTATGGGCCCCCTTTGCTCCTTTAGTTGCAGTTTCTGCCAAGCCTCACTGACTTCCTCTTCGGTTTTGGGGATCACCCCTGTGGTCTCATTTCCTCCATTTCTTTTTTTTTCTTCCCCAAGAATTTGATTAATTTTTAAAAAAAACAAACATATACAAACAAAACACAAAAACATGAAAACCGTAAAACATCTTTTCGGAAAGCAGCTTGATCCCGGGTTACATCTCTTTTTATGTACGGACATAAATTCAAGTTCGTGCTCACTTTTATACACCGTCCCATGTCTTATTTACCACTCTACAGACAAAGGATATAAGTATAACGATTTAAATTGAGGTGAAATAAATAAAATAGAATTAAGAGACTGAAAAGAAGGGAGAAGCTATGTAGGAAATCGTTTCCTCCGTTTCAAACTGACCTGTTATCCAATATTACCTTCCAGGTGACACCCCCCTTCCCTCCCTTCCAGTATACTGTTTCATGGTGGGTGATCCAACATCCCCTCCCTGCCCGGCCCGGTCTCTATTCATAGCCGCCACATTTCTCTCAGGCTGCCATCTTGGCAACCCGCCCAGCACCTGTTGGGGTGGGGGGTGAGGATTGAACCATTTGCAAAGGAGCAGCTGGGTTTTCTGGCTGGGAGAGGCAGAGACGGTCCTGCTGGGCTCTGTTTTGGTGCCCTGTGGGTGGGGGTTGGGGTTGGGGGTGGTCAGGAAGGAGCCCCATGCTTCCTGCTCCTCTTGCCTTCCTGGTGAAGCACCACCGTACAGAATAGCAGAATGGAAAAATCAAGAATAACAAGAATGTTAAAAAAAAGAAAAAAGATGGAGAATGACAGGACATAGATGAACAGACTGCAGAGTGGAGAAATGCAGAAGAAGAGAATGCAAGCTAAGGAAATAACGCAGCCCAGAAGAAGAGAATTGGGAGGGACCTTGGAGGTCTTCTAGTCCAACCCCCTGCTCAAAGCAGGGGAAACCCTAGACCAGGGGTCGCCAACCTTTCGGACCTCAGGGACCAACGCCAAACTCATAATTTTACCCTGGGAAAATCCCCCCAAAAGTCTGCAGGAAAATCCCCCACCCCGTTTTCCTACCAATCGATCATTCTTTATTTGGGATCGCAGGATACTGTCTCCAGCTCTGTTTTCAGGGGGAGAGAGAGAGAGAGAGAGAGAGAGAGAGAGAGATACTTTTGGCTTCATGCAAGGAAAGCAGCAGAAGCAGCAGAAATATTTCTTTCTCTCCCCCAAACTCCTCCAGAAATGAGTCTTTGTGAGTCTTGTCGTGCCGGCTCAGCCTCTTGGAGCAGGAGGCCTTGCAGGGTCCCAAAGACTCATTTCTGGCGGAGTTTGGGGGAGAGAAAGAAAGACTTTTACTGCTTTCCTTGCGTGCAGCCAAAAGCAGGAACAGAAAGAAGTGGAAAGAAGCAGCCCGATGGCCAGATGAGGCGCGTGGGGTGACTGGGGCAAGTTCCCCCTCTCCTCCCTTTCTCCCCTCCCCTCACTACCTCGTGTTGTGCGCAATGCAAACGACACAAGCCTTGTGTTCCTGCAGGCCATGTGGGTGGTGCAGCCTTGTGTTCCCCCGCAGCCTGGATTAATTGCTTTGGGGTGGGGGAGGTGACATTTCTCTGTGGACCACCAAAATTTTCTCCTGGACCACCAGTGATCCCCAGCCCGCTGGTTGGTAATCACTGCCCTAGACCATTCTGAAGAAATGGCTGCCCAGGTCTCTTCTGGAAAACCTCCAATGTGTGAGCGTCCACAACTTCTGGAGGGAAGCCATTGCACTGATTATAGGTAGCCCTTACAACAGCTCACTTAGTGACCATTTGAAGTTACCACGGCGCCGAAAAAAAAAAAGGAACTTAGGACCATTTTTCATACTGACGACCGGGTGCCATCACACGATCCAAATTCAGACGCTTGGCAACTGACTCATGTTTATGACGGCTGCAGCGTCCCCACGATCCCCTTTTGCGACCTACGGACAAGCAAAGTCAATGGGGAAGCCAGATTTCACTTAAGGACTAGGATACTAACTTAACAACGGTGGTTGTTTCACTTAACAACTGTGGCAAGAAAGGGTGTAAAATGGGGCAAAACAAATAGCAACCTAGATTTTGGCTTCAGTGGTGGTTGTAATTTGAGGAGTACCTGTTATTGTTCTCGCTGTTAGGAAGTTTCTTCTTCGTTCTAAGGTTGCTTCCCTCCTGGATTGGTTCCCCTCTTTCAATAGAACCAAGTTTCGCTTTGTGGTTTTCAGGTTCTTGAGTACCCTCTTAATTAACAGATAATCAGAGTTGGAAGGGACCTTATAGGTCATCTAGTCCAACCCCCCACCCAAGCGGGAGTCCCTACACCATTTCTGACAGATGCCAGTCCAGTCTCTTCTTGAAAGCGTCCAGGGATGAAGCTCCCACAACTTCCAAAGGCAACTTCTGTTCCCGTGGTTGATTGTTCTCCCTGTCAGAAAATTCCTCCTTATTTCCAGGTTGAATCTCTCCTTGTTCAGTTTCCATCCATTATTCCTTGTCTGGCCTTTGGGTGATTTAGAAAATAGCTTGACCCCTTCCTCCTCTTTGTGGCAGCCCCTCAAATGTTGGAAGACTGCTATCCTGTCTCCCCTGGTTCCTTCTCTTCCCTAGCCATGCCCAGATCCTATAATTTCTCTTCATATGTTTTAGTCTCCAGTTCCCCTTATCAACCTGGTTAGTCTTCTCTGCACTTTTTTCTAGAGCCTCAACATCTTTTTTATAATGTGGTGAACAAAACTGGATGCAGTCCTCTAGATGCGGCCTTACTAAGGCTTTATAGAGTGGGATTAGTACCTCCTTTGATCTCGATTGTATCCCTCTGTTTTCTGCACGGTGGTGTAATACAAAGACACTCATTTTGTGCGCCCAACCAGCCAGGAGGGAGTTTGACTTCGGGAACAGGATCGTGCCAAAATTTCCGGGTGTTGCTAGAGCTTCCCATCTGGCTGGCAGGGTGAAGAGGAAACAGGAAAGGAACAAATTTTGGATGGAGAAAGGAAAAGTTGATGTGATTTTACAACTGTCCCAAACAGTCCACGTGGTCCAGCCATCTCATCATAAAAGGGTCAGAGGAGAAGTGAACAGGGTTTGTGTTGTGTGTGAGGAAACATCGCTCATCGATGTGGCTGCTACATCTTTCCATTGTGCTCATGTTCTGAGTCACTTAACAGAATAACAGAACAACAGAGTTGGAAGGGATCTCAGAGGTCTTCTAGTCCAACCCCACCCTGCTCTGGCAGGAAACCCTCTACTGCAGGCTTGTCCAACCCGCGGCCCAGGGGCCGCATGCGGCCCAGGTCGCCTCATAATGCGGCCCAGTGCCCACCCCAACCTTCATGCCAGAGCCAGCGAGGAGGAGGAGGAGAGGCAGGTGCGGGGCGGGGCGAGGCGAGCGCTAGGCCAAGCAGCAACAGAAAAGGCGGGCGCCATCAGAGCGCCACCTCCTGCTGTTGCTGCCGCCGCCACCGCCACCGCTTCTGCCCCTGCCGCCGCTTCTGCCCCCGCTGCCACTTCTGCCCCTGCCGCCGCTTCTGCCCCCACCACCGCTGCTGCTTCTTCCCCCACCAGCGCTGCTGCTTCTGCCCCCGCCGCCGCTTCTGCCCCTGCCACTTCTGCCCCTGCTGCCACTTCTGCTGCCACTGCCCCCGCCCCCGCCGCTTCTTCCCCTGTTGCTGCTTCTGCCCCCGCCGCCGCTGCTGCTTCTGCCTTCCAGTCCTGCCTCATCCAGCCGGGCCATTTGCAGGAGGAGAGGTAGGCGCGAGGCGGGCGAGCTTCCCCTGCAAAATTTGGCTGGAAAATAAACCGTGATAAAAAAACCATGATAATAAAACCGTGATAAAAATAAATAATTTTTAATAAATAATAAAAACATCTCACTAACTTCATTTCCAAATAAATTTAATATGTTAACTATGTTTTCTATGTTTTTTTTTTGGATGATCAGGTATCGTTACTGTTATTTTATTTTATGTGCGGCCCAAACCAAATTTTCATCTTCTAATGTGGCCCAGGGAAGGTGAAAGGTTGGACACCCCTGCTCTACTGTTTCTGACAAATGGCTGTCCAATCTCTTCTTAAAAACCTCCAGTGATGGAGCACCCATAACTTCTAGAGGCAAGCTGTTCCACTGGTCAATTGTCCTCAGGAAGTTTCTCCTTAATTCCAGGTTGCTTCTCTCTTTGATAAGTTTCCATCCGTTGCTTCTGGTCCTGCCTTCTGGTGCTTTGGAGAATAGCTTGACTGCCTCTTCTTTGGGGCAGCCCCTCAACTGCTGTTGTTGTTTTCTTGCAGATGTTTCACGACCCAGCTAGGGAACGTCATCAGTCGAGGGGCTGCCATCACTGTTATGATGTTTCCCCTAGACTTTCTTGTCTCTAGACTGGCCATACCAATTCCTGCAACCGTTCTTTATATATTTTTTTGCCTCCAGGCCTTTAATCATCTTAGTTGCTCTTTGCACTTTTCCCCCCCAAAATTAGAATTATTAGAATTAGAAGAACTTTATTGTCGTTGTACAAGTACAACGAAACTGTGGGTGCACCCCAGCAACTGTTCGCAATATAATAAAACCGAAGCACTTAAAAATGAAGATAAGAAAAATAGGGTACCCACGTCTCCATTTGCAATTGGAGAGTACAATATCTATGAATATACACAAAATATACATCTTAACATACTTGTTGTTAATGTGGTGACCAAAACTGGATGCAGTATTCCTTACTAAGGCTTTATAAAGCAGTACTAATACTTCACATGATTTTGATTCTAGGCCTCTGTTTATACAACCAAGGATTATATTAGCTTTTTTTGCCTGCTGCTGCACACGGCTGGCTCATGTTCAAGGGATTGTCCACTAGGACTCCAAGGTCTCTCTCAGAGCTACTGTTTTTGAACCAGATTTCACCTTCTCTGTACTTGTATCTTTGGTTTTTTTTGTGCCGAGGTGTAAAACCTTGCTTTTCTCCACATTAAATTTCATGTTGTTGGATAGGGCCCATTGTTCAAGTCTGTTAAGATCTTTTGAGGTCCTGGATTTGTCCTCTGGGGCTATTCCTGCTAGCTTACTGTCATCTGCAAATTGGATTAGTTCCTCTTCTATTCCTTCATCTAAATTATTTATGAAGATATCGAAGAGTCCTGGGCCTAAGACGGAACCTTGTGGCACCCCACTGCTTACTCTCCTCCATGTAGACTTAGACCCATTAAGGACTACTCATTGAGTACAGTTTGTCAGCCAGTTGGGAGTCCATCTAAGAAGTAGGTTGTGGTCTACTTTGTCAAATGCCTTGCTGAAGTCTAAGTATATGGTGTCCAGAGTATTTATCTGGTCTACTAATTTAGTCACTTTGTCAAAGAGTGAAATCAGATTGGTTTGGCATGATCTGTTTTTAACAAACCTGTGCTGGCTTTGCAATTCACAATTCACAAGGCAGAGCAGAAAATATTCTATTATTAAGCACCGGGTTCAGTTTCCGGCATATTGGAGAGGAAAGTAACATTTCCAGATTTTTATGACAAGATTCCCTTGATTATGTAAAGATCCATTGTGATAGAATGAATTTGGGAATTGTTGGGCTGAGCGGATCTTGGATACAGAGATTAAAATAGTATTTCTTAACTATAACAATTTGAAGATGTATGGACTTCAACTCCCAGAATTTTGGGAGTTCAAATCCACATATCTTCAAATAGTCAAGGTTGACAAACACTGAATAGACTAGACTAGAACAGAACAGAATAGAATTCTTTATTGGCCAAGTATGATTAGACACACAAGGAATTTGTCTTTGGTGCATAAGTTCTCAGTGTACATAAAAATACATTCATCAAGAATCATCAGATACAACACAGTGATAGTCATAGGATACTAAATAAGCAATCAAATCATACTAGGAACCTACATAAAACAATATAAATTGTAAAGATACAAGCAACAGGGTTATAGTCATAAGTGGGAGGAGATAGGTATTAGGAAGGATGAGAAGAAGAATAGTAATACAGTCTTAGTAATAGTTTGACAGTGTTGAGGGAATTATTTGTTTAGCAGAGTGATGGCATTCGGGAAAAAACTGTCCTTGCGTCTAGTTTTTCTGGTGTGCAATGCTGGATTAGAAAGGAAGAATTACATGGTCTTTTGAACTCGAAATTTTTCCAGTTTTCTAATCTGGACCTTGCGATGTGGACAGTGAAACTCAAACAAAGGTTACTTTCCAAGTTGCCTTACCTGTTTTGACATGGTGTGATTAAAGTGAGGACTATTCCCACCTCATATATGAAAGCTGGTTGAGTGACTTTGGGTCAGTCCTTCTCTCTCTCAGCCCAACTCACCTCACACAGTTGTTGTTCTGGGGAAAATAGGAAGGGGAGAGAGTCTTGGTATATTTGCCACCTTGAGTTGTTTACAATCCTCAGCCTTGGCTTTCTGAAAAGGCTTGAAAACCTGGGGTTTTTGGAGGTGGTTTTATTTTTTTATTTTATTTTTATTTGTCAAACACGTAGAAGATAACAAGTATAAGTATGAACATAAACATGAACAGAGAAAGTAAATACAGTTAAATGGAGACAGTAGGACAGGGATGGTAGGCACGCTGGTGCGCTTATGCACGCCCCCTTTAAGGACCTCTTGGGAATGGGGTGAGGTCCACGGTAGACAGTTTGAGGGTGAAGCTGTGAGGGGTTGAGGCTGTAACAGTGGAGTCGGGTAGCACGTTTCAGGCTAGTCAGGAAGAAGATCCCATCTGCACTCCATCTATGCATTGGTTCTTTTTATCCGTTTTAATATTCAACTTCAAACCTTTATAGTCAATGCGCAGCATGTGTACAATGAGATTGGCTGAGCCTCCCAATCTCATTGTACACATGCTGCGCATTGACAATAAAGGTATGAAATTGAATTAATGTTAACGGTTTCATTTGACGTCTGAAGTTTTAATGACACAAGCCTATCCTTGTTTTATTCTGTGATTTAGGGTACTGTAAGCCCCTTGGTAGAAAGATGGGGAGGCATAATCAATCAATAAAAATTAATAAAATAAATTGAATTAAACAAAAATAAAACAAAACATTAAAATATGATAAAATACAATTCAACACACCAACAAAAGAAAGTAAAATAATGAAATAAAAAGGTAAAATAAAATAATGAAATTAAAATAAAATAAAATAAAAATAAGGTAAAATACAGTTCAATACAGCAATAAAATAAAGTAAAAGAATAAAATAATAAAAATAATAAAAATAAAAATAATAAAATAATAAATAACAAAATAATGATAAAATAAAAAACAAAACAAAATAAAAAACAAAATAAAACAAAAAATAAGATAAAATACAATTCAATACAGCAATAAAATAAAGTAAAATATTAAATAATAAAAATAAGATAAAAATAAAATAAGATAAGATAAAATAGAATAAAATAAAATAAAGTAAAATATTAAATAATAAAAATAAGATAAAAATGAGATAAGATAAGATAAAATAAAATATAAAGTAAAGTAAGGTAAAGTAAAGTAATAAAATAAAATAAAATAAAATAAAATAAAATATTAAATAATAAAAATAAGATAAAAATGAGATAAGATAAGATAAAATAAAATAAAATATAAAATAAAGTAAAGTAAAGTAAAGTAAAGTAAAGTAAAGTAAAGTAAAGTAAAGTAAAAATAAAATAAAATAAAATAAAATAAAATAAAATAAAATAAAATAAAATAAAATAAAATAAAATAAAATAAAATAAATGAAATGCATGCCAGGAGCAGAACTGGCTGGGTGGGGAGGGCGGGGAAGAAAAGTGGGGGCATCTTCCCATCTGAAAGCCAGAATTTTTCCTCGGGACCATCGGCGCCGCGCGAGCATCCCCGCTTGCCACAACCTCCGAGCGCCCCCTGGAGGGATAACGCAGTTATCGCCTGGGCGCCTCCTGGTCCTGATGCTGCGCGTCCGCCCCTCGGCAGTGGGGAGGCGGGAGAAGAAGGCGGTCGGGGGCGAGGTGGGGCGGGGCTGCCCGGGGCGCGGACGGTCCGCTCCTCTCCTCTCGGCTTTCCTCCTTCTCTCCCCAAGAGCCGAGGCAGTGCCGCGACTGCCAGAGCCATGCTCCGCTGCGTGCTCCAGCGGGCCTGCAGCCTGCCCGGCTTGGAGCGGGGCGACAAACGCAGCGACCCGGTGGCCAGCTTGACTTTCCGAGGTGAGTCGCGACCCCGCAGCGGCCCGGGAAGGGACGGAGTCCCTGGTTTGGGAAGGGCAGGAACGGGCGAGTCCCGCACCCCCACCCCCTCCGCCTGACAGGGGTGCTGCATTCTGGTCCGGGTTTTATTGGGGTTCGCCTCCCCCCCCACCCGGAATTTGTGGACTCCAAAGCCCATCATCCCTACCAGTGGCCCTGTTGGGCGGGGGGGGAGGGTGAAAGGAGCGGAGCGGTAGGCAACGTTCAAAGTGACAATGAAGTTATTCTAAGTGGTACTCCAGCAGATGCGAAGGAGGGGCTCCAAGTGGCAGAAGTGGGGGAGATGGACCTGTCAATCAGCTCAGTCAATCAGCTCAACTTTGATTTGGCTCCGGGTCTTTTGTGTCGTTCTGGATCTTTTAATCTGTTCAGAGTTGTGGCGTGAGGTCGTGGGTTGTTCTACCTTTGGCCGGGCAGCCGCTCTGAGTCGGTAGAGAATGTTTGAAATCAAATGAATCATTCATTCATTCATTCGATCGATTGATCGATCGATCGATCACATAGATATCCTGTTTTGCCTGTGCTTTGGAGGGACCGGGAGGGCGGGTGAGAGCAGCTGATAGGAAGGAGAAGGGGATGGTAAGAAGAAGGAGTAAGAATCTCCCACTCGGACAGAGGCTGCTCCCTCTTCAATGGGCAGAGTAGGGGGGTTGTGCCAAGTGTCTTCCCTCCTCCTCCTCTTCCTCCTTCCGTCTCCTCCTCCTTCCTCCTCCTTTCTCCTCTTCCTCTTCCCTCCTCCTCCTTCCTCCTCCTCCTTCCTCCCCCTCTTGCTCCTTCCTCCTCTTCCTCCTTCCTCCTCCTCCTTCATAAATCCCACTCCCTTCTAGCACTGATGATGCTCCCTAGCTAGGTAATGGAACGTCTTTAAGAAAGGAACCAAAGTCAGAGAGCACCAAGGACCCCATCGTCATTAATTCTCCTCCTCCTCCTCCTCCTCCCTCCTCCTCCTCCTCCTCCTCCTCCTCCTCCTTCATAAATCCCACTCCCTTCTAGCACTGATGATGTTCCCTAGCTAGGTAATGGAACGTCTTTAAGAAAGGAACCAAAGTCAGAGAGCACCAAGGATCCCATCGTCATTAATTCTCTCCTCCTCCTCCTCCTCCTCCTCCTCCCTCCTCCTCCTCCTCCTCCTCCTCCTTCATAAATCCCACTCCCTTCTAGCACTGATTATGTTCCCTAGCTAGGTAATGGAACGTCTTTAAGAAAGCAACCAAGTCAGAGAGCACCAAGGACCCCATCGTCATTAATTCTCCTCCTCCTCCTCCTCCTCCTCCTCCTCCTCCTCCTCCTCCTCCTCCTCCTCCTCCTCCTCCTCCTCCCTCCTCCTCCTCCCTCCTCCTCCTCCTCTTCCCCATAAACCCCACTCCCTTCTAGCGCTGATGATGTTCCCTAGCGAGGTAATGAAACATCTGCAAGAAAGCAGCCAAGAAAGCAACCAAGGACCCCATAGTTGTCGTTCTCCTCCTCCTCCTCCTCTTCCCCATAAACCCCACTCCCTTCTAGCCCTGATGATGTTCCCTAGTTGGGTAATGAAACTTCTATAAGAAAAAAAATCAAGCTCAGAGAGCACCAAGCACCCCTCACTTCAACCCCAAATCTACAGATGTGCTCCTTTATTCGCATCAAAGCTCTGCCTGGTTTTTACGGACATCGCCCGCTGTTGGCTTTTTAAACTGTGCCCCGTGATTGCGTCCACAATCTACAAAGCAGGATAGTTCAGTTAGGTTAAAGGGGCTTCGGTTCCCGCAGGGTGGATTTTGAGGTTCTGTTAGGAGACGCGGAGGGAAAAGAATTTGTGATCTTGGGAGGAAAGCAAAGAATGTCCCAGCAGCTCCCGGAGAGGCCACGATGGAGTGAATTTTGCAGAAGAAACTTTGCTTTGTGGAGCCCACCAAAACCAGCCCACCAAAAAGGCAAGATCTCACGCGCCTTCCTTTTCTCCTGGGGCTTCAGCTCAGGTCTGGTGGAGACCCCTGGTTCTCCTCCCTTTTTCTCCTGGGTGTGCAGCCTCCGAGGGTGTGCAGCCTCCCTACTCTGGTGTGCAGCCTCCGAGGAAGGATGGCAGAGGTCTTCTCCTTCCAATCTTGGTGACAAAGCTGGCTGGGACAAATGAGCTCCAAAGAGCATGGAGAGGAGGCCAGGGGGTGGTTTGTCACCTTTAGGTCCCATGCAGAGGTGGTATTCAGCTGGTTCTGACCAGTTCTGGAGAACCAGTAGCGGAAATTTTGAGTAATTTGGAGAACCGGCCAATCCCACCTCTGACTGGCCCTGCCAACCCCATCTATTCTCCGCCTCCTGAGTCCCAGCTGATTGGCTGGGTCTTCTTTGGTTGCCCTGCCCAGGAGAACGGAGCTGGAAAGCAGGTTATAGTGGGGTGGGGAGGGAAGAGAGATTTTGCAGTAACCTTCCCCTGCCACGCCCACCAAGCCACGCCCACAGAACCGATAGTAAAAAAAAATTGAATCCCACAACTGGTTCCCACAAAGGATTCCTGGTCTCTGAAGAGGACCAGCAAATATTATGCCAGCTCTGGTTTCCTCTGCGGCTTGGCTCACTTGCTTGAATCACCAGCAACAACCAGGCTCGCCAGCCTCACTGTGACATTCCCTTCACCAGGGTGACCTCTGACACCGCTCTTTAATCAAAGTCAGACAGGCCACAATTCAACAGGCGCAGAGAGGCTAAAGCTTCCCTGACGATCAGTGCTAGGTGGATGGAATTAAATTTTTCTTTTTCCTTTGGAAGCCATTTCTTCACGCTCGCCATTTGAAAGAGAAATCCGAATTTAAGCGCGCAGACGCAAACAGGTTTGGAAGAGAAAGGATGAATGTGTCGATAGGCCGAGCGAACTCAATGGAGAAAAGACGGAAAGGATGGAAATGTTTGCACCTGCAGGCTCAAAACTTCACAGGGAAGGTGAAAGGAAGGAAGGCATCTCCTTGATCTCAGAATAGCAGAGTTGGAAGGGACCTTGGAGGTCTTCTAGTCTGACCCCCTGCTCAGACAGGAAGCCCTCTACCACGTCAGACAAAGGGTTGTCCAATTTTTATTTTATTTAGTTTAGTTTAGTGTAGTTTGTCAAGCATGTATGAGAAAACAAGTCTAAGTATGAACATAACCTATAAACATATAAGTATAAGCAGGTTATACGTAATAAATGAGTACGAATAAATGGGAACAGTAGGACAGGGACAGTAGGCACACTGGTGCACTTATGCGCACCCTTTAAGGACCTCTTAGGAATGGAGTGAGATCCATGGGAGATCTCCTCCTCCTCTTCTTCCTTCCTCTTCCTCTTCCTCCTCCTCTTCCTCTTCTTTTCTTCTCCTCCTCCTCCTTTTCCTCTTCTTCTTCTTCTTCTTCTTCTTCTTCTTCTCTCCTCCTCCTCCTCCTCCTCCTCCTCCTCCTCCTCCTCCTCCTCCTCCTCCTCCTCCTCCTCCTCCTCCTCCTCCTCCTCCTCTCTTCTTCTTCTTCTTCTTCTTCTTCTTCTTCTTCTTCTTCTTCTTCTTCTTCTTCTTCTTCTTCTTCTTCTTCTTCTTCTTCTTCTTCTTCTCCTTCCCCTTCCCTCCCCTCCTCCTCCTCCTCCTCCTCCTCCTCCTCCTCCTCCTCCTCCTCCTCTTCTTCTTCTTCTTCTTCTTCTTCTTCTTCTTCTTCTTCTTCTTCTTCTTCTTCTTCTTCTTCTTCTTCTTCTTCTTCTTCTTCTTCTTCTTCTTTCTTCTTCTTCCTCTTCCTCTTCCTCTTCCTCCTCCTCCTCCTTTTCCCCTCCTCTTCCTTCTCCTCCTCCTCCTCCTCCTCCTCCTTCTTTCTTTTCTTCTCCTTCTCCTTCTCCTCCTCCTCCACTTCCTCCTCTTCTTCCTCCTCCTCCTCCCCTATTACCATTGTCATTCCAAACAGAAGGAAAAGTTAAGATGTGGAATCAGAAAATGCCAGCACTGTAGGATGGTAGGCATGCTGGTGCGCTTATGCACTCCCTCACAGACCTCCTAAGAACGGAGTGAGGTCAACGGTAGACAGTTTAAGGTTCAAGTTTTGAGGGTTTGAAGATGTAACAACGGAGTCAGGTAGGGCGTTCCAGGCATTGACCACTCATTGTTGCTGAAGTCGTATTTTCTGCATTCGAGTTTGGAGCGGTTTACCTTGAGTTTGCATCTGTTGTTTCTTAAAAACTTCCAATGTTGGAGTATTCCTAACTCCCTGGAAATAAAATATTAAAGTGCAGAGAAATCTGAGGGACATCCAAGCTGATCTTGTCTAGTGTAACATGCAGTTGTGACCGCTGCCACGAACAGAAAGACTAAGGAAGAAAAAAGCTGTTGCCTTTAATTGTGGTGCCAAGGAAAATTTACAGCGAACAGAGGAGGTTATCAGAAGATCAGATCACTTTGCAGTACCAGCGGCGTCTGCAGGAAGTCCAAAAAAAGTCAAGATGGCAGCAATGGCTGTGGGTTCAAAGCTCCCCATGGCACCAATAAAGAGAAATAGGAGTTCAGCTGCATGGTTGTGGTTGCCCTCTTGCCTTTGGGGATCCCACCTCTGCAGACGCCCTCACATTACATAAATGATCGTCCAGCCTGCTCCCCCGGAGCGTTGATGAGTCTTATCTGACATATTTGGGGCGCTTCATGCAAATATGTAGGTGAAGAAGACTCCGATCCCCCAAAGGGGGCGTTGGCAAGCAGGAATGGAGAAGGTCTCCTAGGGACATCCCTGGAGGCCAGTTTGGGAGACAGGAGGATCCTCAGAGCAGAGAGAGAGAGACCAGAACTTAATGGAACAACAATAACTATCTCACTGAACCTTCAAAGATGGTGTTGTGGCCCGCCGGCAGCTAGCTAGACAGTGAGGAGGTTGGAGAGGAACCTGGGCCAGTCCTGGAGGCTGAGGAAGGCCTTGATGAGGGCTCTGCATCAGAGGTAGAGATTGGGCTGGGGCAGGCAGGCAGTCATCAGCTGCCTTCGGGCTCAGGCAGCAGTGATGCGGGGGAGCTTCTGGAACTGGTTTCCAAGCCTGTGCATGCGCAGAGCTGCCAAAAGACAAGAACAATTACAAACTAAGGGTCGACGTGGGAGTAAGGCCACAGGTGGACGGTGAATGGCTCCTCCCATGGGGATTAAAAGAAGGGCAAAAGGGGAGGGGGCTTTTGCAGGAAACGATTCGTTCGTTGCGGCAGTGTGAAGATCTGTCTGTGCACCTCAGAGACTCTGTGCCGAGCCCTTCCTTGTCAGCACTGCGTTTGGACATATTTACCAAGCTAGATAAGGTCTGTGCTCCTAATTACACCCTTGAAAGACTGTTTGCCAGGCCTTTGGCGGAATGTGAATGCAAGAAATTCACCTTCATTTAATCAAAGGGGTTTTGCTGGGACAAAGAGTCCGCTTAGTGCTTTTGGGGGAAGCCTGGGACAGAGCAGACGGGGTATCCTTGGCTGATGGTTGCTTCCATTTATGGACCGGGTGATTTGGAGAGAGGAAGAGAAGGTCCCACATGGCTTTCTCTGCAGTGCATCTGATGCTCTTGGGGGGGGCAGATCTCCTTGTCCTCCCCACACCCTTCCCTTATCTTCCAGGGGGGTTCCCTGCTTGTTCCTTCTTAGGGGTTTTGAAAGAGCCCTTTCATGTAGAGAGAAAAGCCGGTGGCCAGTTACATTAGGGAAAGTCCAACGGAAGGGGAAAACGGGTATTTAATTTGTCTTCCTTCAAGAGTGGGAGCCAAGGTTTTCTCAGGAAGGGAAGTTCCAAATCCCAATCTTTCTCTTCTTCCAGAGGTGATGGCGACGCGGGCCTCGTCCTTAACTAGCTTTCTGATTAATCAGGGCCAATTTCCTCCAATTATGTGCTTGATTTGGTCTTTTAAAATATGACTCCCATGATAGCGAAGAGAATGCAAACACGGCCAGACTGGAAGAATTAAGACTCTGGTTGCAGAGTGAAGAAGTTCCGTGCTGCAGTTGTAAAATATAAAATACCTATTTTTTTTCTCTCTCTCTCTCTCTCTCTCTCTCCCTCTCTCCCTCTCTGTCGTTCTCTCTCTCCCTTTCTCTCTCTTCCTCTCTTCCTTTTCCTCCTTTTCCCTCTCTTTGTGTGAAGGGTGAAGGATGTGTGCTTGTGTTTATTTTCATGGTCAGGGTCATGATGTGCGCTGAAGATGGTGTTTAATTTCGTTGTAAGAGGTGCAATGACAATAAAGTAAACTAAACTAAACTTTCTCTCTCTCCCTTTCTCTCCCTCTCTCTGTCTCCCTCCCTTCCTCTCTCCCTCTCTCTCCCTCCCTCTCTCATTTGTTGTGTGTGTGTGTTTGTTTTGTGTGTGTGTGTGTGAGAGAGAGAGAGAGAGAGAGAAGGAGGATTACAAATATTTGTTCAATGACCATTCAAAGCCGCAGCTGCAGTGAAAGAAGTGACTTATAAGCATTTTTCACATTTATGACCATTGCACCACGTTGACCATGGTGGTGCTAGGAGCTGTGGTGGTGCAGTGGTGAGAAAACAGTATTGCAGGCTAATTCACTGCTCACTCCAGCAGTTCGATCACAACTGGCTCCAGGTTGACTCAGCCTTCCATCCTTCACAGGTGGGTAAACTGAGGACCCAGACTGTTGGGGGAAGGAGGCTGACTCTGTGTAAACCACTTAGAAGGTATTCTGTTGGTGCTACTCCATCCCTATTCCTAAATGTTAACTATGTGTTCATGTGTACCCCCAATTAACTTCAACATAGGAGAGAAAGAAGGAAGGAAGGAAGGAAGGAAGGAAGGAAGGAAGAAAAAGAAAGAAAAGAAGAAAGGAAGGAAAGAAAGAAAGAAAGAAAGAAAAAGAAAGAAAGAAAGAAAGAAAGAAAGAAAGAAAGAAAGAAAAGAAAAAGTGTAAATGTGTTCATGTGAATCCCAAGCTAACTTCAACATAGGAGAGAAGGAAGGAAGGAAGGAAGGAAGGAAGGAAGGAAGGAAGAAAAAGAAAGAAAAGAAGAAAGGAAGGAAGGAAAGAAAGAAGGAAAAGAAAGAAAGAAAGAAAGAAAGAAAGAAAGAAAGAAAGAAAGAAAGAAAAAGTGTAAATGTGTTCATGTGAATCCCAAGCTAACTTCAACATAGGAGAGAAGGAAGGAAGGAAGGAAGGAAGGAAGGAAGAAAAAGAAAGAAAAGAAGAAAGGAAGGAAAGAAAGAAAGAAAGAAAGTAAATGTGTTTATGTGAATCCCAAGCTAACTTCAACATAGGAGAGAAGGAAGGAAGGAAGGAAGGAAGGAAGAAAAGAAAGAAAAGAAAGGAAGGAACGAAAGAAAGAAAGAAAAGAAAGAAAAAGTGTAAATGTGTTCATGTGAACCCCAAACTAACTTCAACATAGGAGAGAAGGAAGGAGGAGGAAAGGAAGGAGGGAAGAAAGAAAAGAAGAAAGAAAGAAAGGAAAGAAGGGAAGGAAGGAATGAAAAAGAAAGAAAGAAAGAAAGAAAGAAAGGAAAAAAGGAAAGGAAGGAAAGAAGAAAGTAAGTAAGAAAGAGTGTAAATGTGTTCATGTGAATCCCCAACAACTTCAACATGGGAGAGAAGGAAGGAGGGAAGAGGAGGAAGGGAAAGAAAAGAAGTAAGAAAGAAAAGAAGAAAGAAAGAAAGGAAGGAAGGGAAGGAAAGAAGGGAGGGAAGGAAAGAAAAGAAAGAAAAAGTGTAAATATGTTCATGTGAATTCCCAACTAACTTCCACATAGGAGAGAAGGAAGGAAGAAAGGAAAGAAAGGAAAGAAAGAAAAGAAAGAAAGAAAGTGTATATATGTGTTCAGGTGAACCCCCAACTAACTTCAGCCTAGTTTAGTGAAGTAACCCAAGTCCCTGGTTTTTAACAGCACTCTGGCTTCGTCCCCTTAGCCTGTGTTCACACAACTAACTGGCCCACCCCTTAGACCCTGTTGGTGGTGGTCTGCCCGTCTCTTTCACTGCCTGCCTGGGTGTCGTGTTCTTCTTCCTCCTCCTCCAAAGATCCCAAGTGCATTTCCACCGGGGGTGTGTGTGGGGGTGTGGGGGTGGGTGGGAATGTTATGCATGGCACTCTTGGCAAGGCTGGAACCTAAGATTCAGAAATGCGGATTGCAGTTTCACTTGCATGAGAATCTGGGGTGGGATGGGGGAGGAACAAGAGGAATCCTGCAAAAGAAAGCCTGGCTGCCTGTTCCCCTCCTCCTCCTCCTCCTCCTCCTCCTCCCCCACCCTGCTCTGGAAGAAAATAGAGACCCTTGGCTAAATGGGACCCCCTTCTATTTTTGCTCCCAACCTGTTCGCCAAGACTGGGCAGGCGCCTTTCCGCCTTGCTGAAGACTCAGATTTGGGGGGAGGTCAAAATTGCATTCCGGTCTTTGACCAGCCTAAAGTGCAAAGAGCAGCCCCAACCCTGGAGAATAAGAATGAAGAAGAATCCGCAATGCCATTATCCTAAGTTTAAAAAAAAAGAGAAAGTATTCAGCTTGTTACAAGGGAAATAAATAACTTGGGGAAACAATAACAAGTAACGAATTAACTACAGCTGTGTGTGTGTGTTTGGTACTGCATCCAGTTTTGGTCACCACACTATAAAAAGGATCTTGAGGCTCTAGAACAGGTGTCCAACCTTGGCAACTTTAAGACTTGTGGATTAACTCCCAGAATTCCTCAGCCAGCTTTGCTTTGCTGGCTGCGGAATTCTGGGAGTTGAAGTCCACAAGTCTTAAAGTTGTCAAGGTTGGACACCCTGCTCTAGAAAGAGTGCAGAGAAGAGGATGATGGCGGGCGCTGGAGGATAAAACATATGAAGAACGGTTGCAGGAACTGGGCCTGGTTAGTCTAGTGGAGAGAAGGACCAGGGGAGACAGGAGAGCAGTCTTCCAGTATTTGAGGGGCTGCCACAGAGAGGAGGAAGGAGTCAAGCTATTTTCTAAAACACCAGAAGGCCAGACAAGGAATAATGGATGGAAACTGACCAAGGAGAGATTCAACCTGGAAATAAGGAGGAAATTTTCTGACAGGGAGAACAATCAACCCATGGAACAGAAGTTGCCCCTGGAAGTTATGGGAACTTCATCACTTGAGACTTTCAAGAAGAGATTGGACTGCCATCTGTCAGAAACGGTGTAGGGTCTCCTGCTTGGGCAGGGGGGTGGACTAGATGACCTACAAGGTCCCTTCCATCTCTGATCATATGTTATCTGGACTAGATGACTCCCTAAGGTCCCTCCCAACCCTGTTATTCTGCTATTCCCATGTTTATTGTTTATTCATTCAATTTATTATGTGCGTTATAATAAACGTGCGCTATTGAGTTTTCAGTCTTTTATCTGCTCCTGCTGGTGACGATCAGTTCAGTTTGTGTTCTCTTTTTTCTACAAACCCACCCTGCAGTGCAAGAACCCTTTTTAAACCCGCGTTGCTCTGCATGCCTTTCTGGGAAACGTGGCTGCGGAGTGACCATATATAGCTTGCCTTCAGTTCAGCTGCTGGACGGGGAGGAGATGGGGAGGGGGAGGGGGAGAGGAAGGGAGGGAGGGAGGGAGGGAGGGGGGGATGTCTGGCTGCCGCTGCCCCAGACGAACCTTCCTCCAGCCTTTTTGGCCCTATTGTTCTGGGCTCCTGGTTTAGGAGTCACTTCCTTTTCCTTTGGAGGTGTTTGAGCGGAGCCTGGCGTTGGCCGAGGCGCTTGGCCCAACCTCCCAGGGGCTCTGCGTGTGTGTTTCGATCGGAGCCGAGAGGCTCTGCTTAATTTATGGGCTGGCCGAAGGAAATATTCCGCACGCAAGAAGGGCCCAAGATAGAATTTGGAGCAACTGCCAGATGAGCTGTGTTAACCCTCTCCAAGCACCGGATGCCAATCCAGACGAGGCTAGGTTGAATGGGCAGGTCCCCCCCTGTAATCAACGGGTTCCGGGGCTGCATCACGTTGCAAAAAAACGGGGGTTGAGACATTGGAAAACAAAGTGCAGAGAAGAGCAACGAAGAAGATTAAAGGCCTGGAGACTAAAACATACAAAGAACAGTTGCAGGGTTTGGGTTTGGCTAGTCTAGAGAAAAGGAGGACTGGGGAGAGGGACACATGACAAGAGAGATAACAGAATAACAGAGTTGGAACTTGGAAGGGACCTTGGAGGTCTTCTAGTCCAGCCCCCTGCTCAAAGCAGAAGACCTTATATAATTCCAGACAAATGCTTCTCCAATCTCTTCTTAAAAAAACCTCCAGGGTGGGAGCCCGCACAACTTCTGGTGGCGAGCTGTTCCACCGGTTAATTGTTTTCATTGTTAAGAAATTTCTCCTAGCAGTCTTCCACTATTTGAGGGGCTGCCCCAAAGAAGAGGAGGTCAATCTATTCTCCAAAGCATCTCAAGGCAGGACAAGAAGCAATGGGTGGGGAAACTAATTAAGAAGAGAAGCAACCAGGAATAAGGGACGTTAGGTTGAGCAGGTCTAGTGGTTAAGGCAATTCAGGGTTGAACTGCAGGGCCCTGGGTTCCTTTTGAGCTTGATGGTTCTCTTGCAGACCTTTCATGACCCAACTAGGTGGCGTCATCAGTGCAAGAAGGGAGTGGGATTTGCAGAAAGGAGGAGGACTGTGGAGTCCTTAATGCTGTCTGATCTTGGTAGTTTTCTTGCAGACATTTCATAACCCAACTAGGTAACATCATCAGTACTAGAAGGGACTGGAGTTTGAGGTCAGGAGAAGGAAAATGAGAGGAGGGCTGTGGGATCCTGGTGCTCTCTGAGTTTGGTTGTTTTCTTTAAGATGTTTCATGACCCATCTAGGTACATCATCAGTACTAGAAGGGACTGGAGTTTGCCAGAAAGGAAAATGAGGAATGGGATCCTGGTGCTCTCTGGTTTGGTTGTTTTCTTTAGATGTTTCAGGACCCATCTACGGAATGTCATCAGGCCAGGGGAGGAATTTGCAGGAGGAGGAGGAGGAGGAGGAGGAGGAGGAGGAGGAGGAGGAGGAGGAGAACTGTGGGGTCCTTGGTGCTCTCTGAACTTAGTAGTTTTCTTGCTGATGTTTCATGGCCCATCTAGTGAACATCATCAGTGCTAGAAGAGAGGGGGTTTGTTTGGGAGGAGGAGGAGGAGGAGGAGGAGGAGGAGGAGGAGGAAGAGGAGGAGGAAGACTGTGGGATCCTTGATACCCTTTGAGCTTGGTAGTTTTCTTGGAGACATTTCATGACTCAACTAGGGAACATCATCAGTTCTAGAAGGGGTGGGATTTGCCCTCTATTTGTATACAAGTGGCTTGTCCTGTCAGTGTTGTTGGGAATGTTGCTTTCTTCTTGGTGTCAACTTTGGTTGATAGGTTGTGCTGTGGGAATTCCTACAGAGAATCCTTGACTTATTTTATTTATTTATTTTTGTCAACTGCTTACCAGATAATAGGCATAAGTATAAACATAGTTATGAATACATGAAATGGGTACATATAAGAAAAAAATAAAAGAAGCAATAGGACAGGGACGGTAGGCACGATTGGTGCGCTTATGCACGCCCCCTACAGACCTCTTAGGAATGGGGTGAGGTCAATAGTAGACAGTCTAAGGTTAAAGTTTTTGGGGTTTGGGGAAGAAACCACAGAGTCAGGTAGAGGATTCCAGACATTGACCGCTCTGTTGCTGAAGTTGTATTTCCTACAATCAAGTTTGGTGAGATTAACCTGGAGTTTGTATCTATTGTTTTCTCTTGTGTTGTTACGATTGAAACTGAAGTATTCATTTGCAGGTAGGACATTGCAATGTATGATTTTATATACTATACTTAGATCAGACCGAAGGCGGCGTAGTTCTAGGTTTTCTATGTCTAGAATTTCGAGTCTGGTGGCATAAGGTATTCTGCAATGAGTAGAGGGTTGGAGAACTCTTCTTGGGAAATATTTCTGGACTTTCTCAACTGTGTTAACATCAGATACATAATGTGGGTTCCAGACTGACGAGCTGTATTCGAGTATTGGTCTAGCAAATGTTTTGTATGCTCTAGTTAGTAGTGTGATATTACCAGAGAAAAAGCTACGTAGGATTAGGTTAACAACTCTTAATGCCTTTTTGGCTATGTAGTTGCAGTGGGCTCCAGCACTTAGATCATTAGAGATGAGTACTCCAAGGTCCTTGACAGAGTTTGGATCATCAACAAGGTCTTGACTATTCAGCCTGTTATGATCACAATGGGGATCAGAATGTGTACTGCTAAGCAATAACGGTCATTAAGTGAGTCTAGTCCAGGTAGCGCATGAACCAAATCCTATCCTCTGACTTCACCTCCACCCCCGACTTCTGCCCGCAAGAATATTTCTTGGAACCAACTGTCCCTGGGGTGAGGTGGGGTGGAGG